>NC_047106.1:23260770-23298270 GCF_902500255.1 Thalassophryne amazonica
GAAACCCTGCTGAAACAACCAGATAATTTCCAGCGTGAAGCTTTGTTGATCCGGGACGTCGTCTGACTTTCACAAAAAAGGCAGAAGGCGTGGACATCAGCACTTTTTCGGCACATTCTACTGTTAAAGGAGTTTTTTTCATGGAAAGAGAAGCGGAGGATTGCGCCACCATGCCGCTCATGGCGCGGGACAAAACCACCTCCGTGTTGGTCTCACAGGACGGCTTTCAGACGGCTTCCGGTGGCTTTTCAGTCGTGTGACTATCCGAGAAATTGTGCATGAGCTGGGCATGCCCCAAC
Organism: Thalassophryne amazonica; assembly: GCF_902500255.1. Lineage (NCBI taxonomy): Eukaryota > Metazoa > Chordata > Actinopteri > Batrachoidiformes > Batrachoididae > Thalassophryne > Thalassophryne amazonica. The sequence continues at coordinate 23,261,070 of NC_047106.1, forward strand.
ATGTCCTGTGAGGCTTCATCACGGCGTTGCTTTGCGCCATGCGTCACTGCCGTGATGCGCGGAATTCCTGTGCTCCTCTTTCCATGACAGAAACTCCTGTAACAGTGGAATGTGCCGTTAATTTCTAAAGTGGACGCTGTCTTGATCCGGTATGTCGTCTGACTAGCACAGGAATTGCGGAAGACGTGGACATCAGCACTTTTTCGGCACATTGAGACAGACGTGCGGAGGAATTCCGCGCGTCGCGGCGGTGACATTGCCCAACCCTAATTTTTTTTCCACTTTTCATGCAGTCAGGTCTGACATTAAAGATATGCTTTCATGCAGGCTGACTGTTTACTTCAAAAAGTGTTTTAATTAACTTTTTTCTCTTAATAGCATATGCAGTGTTCACTGTCTGTACTATTACATTTGCTACTGTCTTTTAATAAGAAAGTGTAAATAAAGTTAGCTTTGAATTGAAGGGCAACGAGTTCAGAAAGTCTGCTTTAAACAATTTACTATTGGAAAGACAGAAATATTGCACGGTGTCAGGCAGAACAGTGTTTACATCATCCTGATGACAGATAATGGCGCACACAGCCATCCCCATTCCACGGATGGCTTGGGATTCATCCAGCCGCCCTGGGGGGAATATACAGGGTATAATGGCCCTGTTCTTTTAATACCTGTATCTGCAGTTGGCCAGTGAAAACTCAAATAGTGTCGATCACTAGTTTTTAGTAAATACAACCTGCAATGATTGTTTGTGCTTCACAGATAGTTGTTTCTTTTTTAAGATTGACATTTCAGACTAATTACTATATAAATGCATTTGCTTCAAATAACATGTTTTTGTCTGGAATTTATTGGATTACTATATATCTAACATATTTACATATTTACTTATTTATTTATTTTTTGTAATCCTGTCTGATTTAGTTCCAAAGCAGGATGCCGAGCCAGCTGCCTACAATTCAAGCAGAAAACTGTAACGGCAATATTTTGGAGTCTGTCTTTAGGAGGTGTCATAATATTCATCGTTATTTTGCCTGTGGTTCAGGTGGAACGAGGCTGCACAGAAAATACACTGGTTAGACCTGTACCTAATGTGAATGAAAGTCAGTAGGAGCAAAGACTGAGTACGTGTGTGAATGAGAGGGAGTTAATAGTGGAATAGTGCAGTTACAAGGAGTAGAAGTGGTGAAAGTAGATGAGTTTAAATACTTGGGGTCAACTGTCCAAAGTAATGGAGAGTGTGGTAGAGAGGTGAAGAAGAGAGTGCAGGCAGGGTGGAGTGGGTGGAGAAAGGTGGCAGGAGTGATTTGTGACTGAAGAATATCAGCAAGAATGAAGGGGAAAGTTTACAAGACAGCAGTGAGACCAGCTGTTTTATACGGCTGAGATGGTCGCACTAACAAAAAGACAGGAGGCGGACCAGACGATGTTGCATTTCTCTTTAGCAGTGATGAGGATGGACAGGATTAGGAATGAACATATCAGATGGACAGCTCAGGTGGGACAGTTTGGAGACAAAGTCAAAGAGGTCAGACTGAGATGGTTTGGACATGTCAGAGGAGGGAGCCAGGGTATATAGGGAGAAGGATACTGAGGATGGAGCCATCAGGCAGGAGGAGAAGAGGGAGGCCAAAGAGAAGTTTTATGGATGTGCTGAGGGAGGACATGCAGGTGGTTGGTGTGACAGAGGAAGATACAGAGGACAGGGTGAGATGGAAACGACTGATGTGCTGTGGCGACTCCTAACCGGAGCAGCCAAAAGAAGACGACGACCTATACCTTATTCATTTTTAGATCATTCTAAAGTTTTAGTGTTTTGGTATCATTTTCTAAGCTTGATTGCCGATCTCTAGGTTTTATTTATTTAAATACCATGTTGCCACAACGGATAAAAAGGGGATGTAACAAATGTAAAAGACGAGAAAAACATTAGAAGTCTGTGGAAGCTGGTAAAAGTTTGTGGTGGGGGAGGAGAAAGTGGATGCCTCCTTTTTAACAGGGTCTTGTTTCTTTCATGTTCAGGCTTGTCAGGGTGGCAGCACCAAAAAGTGTGGATGAAAGATCATTAAGTAGCCGTGTCTGTGTACCATTAGCTGACCGCAAGTGCTAAGCACTTACCAGAAGCTGCCTGTGTTAACCGCCTCCCCCCCTTCTCCCTCACTACATCACATGGCCAGGCTAACTTGTCCTCTGCTCCTATTCTTGCTTTTCATCAACTTCTGTCATTTTTGTTGTCATTTATGGATGCAGATTTTTCCTCGACACACTAGCCTTCACACCCCTCCCCTTTGTCAGTAGACCCTCATTGGTTTTGCTCATTTTGTGTCTCGTCTCCCATCATTTTTACTTTTGCAGAAAGAGACACACAGGTCCTTGAAATCTTGCATTTATTGATGGAAAAGCTAATTTGTCTCCTTAAAACTGTGAGCCATTCAAAACAAAAAGAAATTGCAGCTGTGCTCCACAGTCTGCAAACAATAGAAGCCTTCAAATAGCATTTGTAGTTTTCAGTTCCATTTTGTTTTCAAGCACAGTTTCTCACCCCAATCGCCAGCTTATCAAGTCTTTTTCTTTTTTTTAATACAAATTGTGTCCCAATAATTGGAAAAATAATTACACAAACAAAGCTAGGGAGGTTCTGTCTCCGGCTATTGTCTGCATCTGCGTGACGCCTTTAATTATTGGAGATCCTGTCAAAAGCAGTTGGCAGTTCAGTGTTCATTTGTACCTTTATTACTTCTTTTTTTGCTTTATTAGCTGTCCACGGATTGCATGATTGACTGTAGATGGCAGCAGAAATGGCACCTATTGACTAGTTTTGTCTCCTTGTGCTGCAGGATGTAATGATGCTATGAGTATAATGCTATAATGCTGCCCACACCATCCCATTAGCACCTTGGCTTCTCGTACGAGGACATGAAAAGAACACTCACTATTACATGGCATAGCTGCTGACTGCAGTTGGGCGATGCCTAGTTAAGTTTGAAAATTACAGTGTCTGCATTAAAACATTACATTGGATGATGAAATGGGGGTTGTACTTGATTTTTCACTCTTTAACATGTTGACTCATGAATTTTTTTTAATTAATTGCTATTGATTGATTGGTTTTTACTGTTCCAAATATCCTGTAATGTTGCACCTCAGTGTCTTTACCATTTGGAAGAGGTAATGAAACGTTATTAACCCCTCATGGCTATCACAATGTGGAGCCGCCATTGTGATGCTAGTCAGCCATTAGCAGTAGAATCATCTGCCTGCCCAGCCCCACTGCTGACGTGGAGCATTTTCAGAGAAACACTTCTTCTATCTTACCGAGTGTACTTTTTTCAGCTCTGTAGAAATTGGTCTGTCTTATCTTCAGTTTTCTTCTCTGCACATCCCTGCAACTTCAGTTCTGTCATTTTCAGATTTAATTGGTCTCGAGATAGACTCAGCAGTGCATAAACCTCCCTTGGTGGAGAAATAACAGTGTTAGAAAACAATTTATTTAAACTTTGATTATTCAAGTACAGAGCAGGGAGGTTAGAGTGGATGTGAATGCGCCGTGCCTATTTTGGAGCATATGGTGTAGGTGTAGGGTGTGTGTGTGTGTGTGGGAGACAGAGAGAGAAGACCATCTGTCATGTTTCTGGGTGATCTCTGGTGGATGTAAGATCTTCCTTTTGGGATCATAACACCTGATTATATACAAAGGCTGCAGGCTACAAGTCAAGATGGAAAGACTTGAGCAAAACTCTCTTTGCCATCAGGTCCACAAGTATTTCAGCAGTGGCACAATCTTTTGTAATTGTCTTCTGTATGGCACCACAATAGAGTTGAAAAGACACAATCACGATGTGTTTGTTTCTTTAATTCAGTTAGAAGAAATAAGTCCTGTATAGGCCATGAGGCCTGTCGGTTTTGGTCCTTATCTCCAGATTCCGTAGTGTGAAAGCAGATCAGAGTCTACAACTCAGGTGTAGGTTAGGTTGTTGCTTCAGGACAGAGCCACAGTCGCAATGTGCATTTTAAAAGCAATTAACATTCTGCTTCAAATGCACACCAGGCTTATCACAGATCAATAGTGAGCGTCAGCCTAGGAACAGTACTCACAGCTGACAAACTTCATGATAATCATCTTAATTTTACTTCCAATATACTCTATCTAGCTCTCTATTTCTGTATCTGTCTCTCTATATATATTATATACAAAATACTGTATTCACTCATCTGAGCCACCTAGACATTCCGTGTGAAATTCTGCTTGAAATGGGGGTGGGCGTTTGCACAAACTCATTCAAATATTACGTTTGTCGGCCCGCCCATTTCCTCACAAATCTATATACATAAAGGGCTACGTCTGTCTGTCTGTCCAGGATAAACTCCCAAACTATAATATGCAGCCCTAAAAACTATATATATTCTGAATCCTCATGACATAGGGAACGAACTGGTACCAATTTTTAAAAAAGTTGAACTGAAAATTACCCCCAAAATAGCTAGCTGTGGGTATGACCAGGCAGATTCAAATTTCCAGCCCTGTATATGTGTTGGCCATCTCTGTTTATTTAATCCCTTTCTACAACACACTCAACTCAGCACAGCCACAGCACACTCACCAAAACAACAGGCTAAGGCTGTGGGTATGACCAGGCAGATTCAAATTTCCAGCCCTGTATATGTGTTGGCCATCTGTTTATTTAATCCCTTCCTTCAGCTACTTTATGTTCTCAACTGTTAAGCACCTGACTGTACTGTACAACCCAGTTTGCCTCCCTGTCTGAATACATTCATTTTGTTTGTAAAATTGCAGTGTAAAAACAGTGAAATACACCACTACCTCAATTTTGATTCATTGATATTTACATTTACTGTTACCTACCTTTTGTGTGTAATTTTGTCAGAAATTTGATTGCAAAACAAAGTCTGCATAAAGGACTTCAAATGTGTTTGTCTTTTAACCAAGTATTTCCACTTAGTTTGGGGAGTCCACCTCTTATAGTTCTGCTGGACAAACTTTAGCCCATTAACTATTATAAGACATCAGCATTACAAAAACAAATGTTGGGAAATTGTTTTGATTAAAATGACTGGCATTTGGCTTATGTCTAAAACAGGTTAACCCGGGCAGCACCGGGTACCCCAGCTAGTATAGAATAAATCACCTGTCTGTGTCTGTTTGTTGTTTTTCTACTATCCTTTTGTCATTTATTAAATGTGTTCCTTGTCAGCTTATGTCTGGCACAGCGGAGGTTGGGGGAAGTGATGTGACGTGCACAGCCTTTTTTCAGTATTAACTACACGGACAGTAACTTTCTTCACTGAAACATTTTGCACAGTGTATATATTAAAACAGAAAACTCTGGCTCATGGAAGCTTCAAAAAGTTCCTGTTCATATCGTTTGCAGTTAAATAATCCACCTGTTGCTGTCTGTACAAAGCTAGCCACGTTGTCACAGAACACTTCCTGTTTTTTGCACAAGGGTCTTTCACAATAAGAGCATAAGACAAACAGACGACAAGAAAAACATTGTGAAAACTCAGTTTTTTGCTTTTTACGATATGCTAGGGGTTACGGAATTAATTTATTTTAGGTGAGCGTTTAATTAACTTTAAAAAATTATTTTGGGTGGGTGTTTAACCAACTTTCTGTCTGGTGCTTTTTCATCTCTGCAGCAAACAAAAAAAAGGTGACAAGCACGGTTTTCAATGTTTTCAATGTTAACTATGCAGACAATAATTGACTTCACTGAAAGTTTTTGCACAGTGTTTATATTAACACAGAAAACTCTCGCACTCACGGCAGCTCCTACCTGTTTAAATCCAGACAACTCTGCAGTTAATTAATCCGTTTGTTACTGGCTGTGACTCCTGCTCGTTAAGATAAAAAAACAACAAAAAAAAACTGAATTTTCCTGTCAGCTTCTCACTAAAAACAGTGAAACATCTAGTCTGTCGCTGACTGCCAACACGTGAAGTCAGTTTTCTCTGTTTGGTCCAGAAATGGTGCGTGTTGCTGTCTGTATCCCACTCTGTCATACTCAAAACAGCAAACAAACATCCAGGCAACGGGAAAGATCTCCATCTGAACTCCCCTCAAAGTTTTGAACCCGCATAGAACTATCTGACGAACTTTGCGAACATCAGCTGACAAGGAACTCCTTTTGCTGGATGGAAAAAGGAGTTTTGTCTAACAAAATGAACATAAATTGTTAGCAGCTCCTTCACTGGGTGAGTGTACAAAGCTTAGCCACATTGTTACAGAACACTTGTTTCTTGTACAAGAGTCTTTCACAATAAGAACACGGGACAAACTGATGACATTATCATAAGTCCATCACAGAAGAGGAGAAAAACATTGTGAAAATTCTTTTTTTTTTTTTTTTTTTGCTTTTTACAATATGCTGGGGGGGACGGAATTAAAAAATTTTTGGTGGCCATTTAATAAACTTAAATTTTTTTTTTGTTTTGTTTTGGTGTTTAACCAACTGTCTTCAAAAAAGAAGATAGGCGAATTGACTGGTGGTCTTGTGCTTCCTAATTTTTTGTACTGTTATTGGGCTGCACACATTGAAAAACTTTGTTTTTGGGTTGGATCGCCTAATACACATTGGTGTAAACTGGAGCTGTCTTCCTGTAACACATCCTTGATTTTTGCCTTACTTTACTCATCCTTACCTGTCAAAATCTCTCAATTGACAGACAATCCTGTAGTGTTCAACACACTTTGGTATCAAAACTTGAGGCTGTCTGTCTTTTAGCGCCAATTTAGAACAATCATTTATTTCCCACTTCACCTTTGGACATAATCTTTTCGCATGATAAAGGTTTGAAATATTTGATAGACGTATTTGTTCAGGGGGGTTTTGATTCCTTTCCCAACTTTTCAACTACTTGCCGACTTCCTACAACACCTGTTTCCTGTTTTATTGCTTTCAAATTTGTAGCTTTATTTCTAAGACTTTCGCAAATATTCTATGGATACCCCCGAAACAGTCCTCTCTTAATCCACATGAAAAAGGATCTACTTCAAAGTCTTATAATTGCAACTTATTCTTTAAATCGGCTTCTATTGTTAAAATTAAGATTGCATGGGAAAAGGAACTGGGTATACAAATGAATTATGCACTGTGGGATAAAGCTATAGATAGGGTTAGAACCACTTCCTCTTGTGCACTGCTTGGACCTATCCATTTTAAGATCCTCTATAGGGTTCATTTTTCTAAATCAGGACTTTCTGAAATATTTCTTGAGATAGAACACAAATGTGATAGGTGTCGTGGCTGTCCTTGCCATTTAAGTCATTGTCTTCCTTTGCCCTAACCTACCTAGTTTTTGGTGTAGTTTCTTTGGTATTATGTCAGATGTTCTTGGAATCACTCTGCAGTTCTGCCCATTGATTTTGGATCCCTCATGGGATCATTTGGGATCCCTGATGTTTCAGTTCCATTAACTTCCATACAGAATGATATTTTAGCTTTTGCATCATTGATAGCGAGACAAACTGATTTGTTATATTGGGAATCGGCTACATGTCCCTCTATTTCTCAGTGGTTAAAGGAAGCCATGTTTTTTATTAAATTGGAGAAAATTAAATATACAGTGAGAGAATCCACTGAGACTTTTTTTGTAAATGCAACCTTTTATATCTTATTTTACAAAACTGCAGGTGTTGCCTGATTGAACTCTCATCTGCCCTTATTCCCAAATGTTTTTTATGGAATTATGTAGCTGGTCAGACTGAGCAGGGGGTGGGGTGGGTTGGGGGTGTGTTTTTGTTTTGTTTTTTAGTTACAATATTTTTGAAATTTATGGTGGTTGATTTTTGTATTCTTCGTTATTAACCTGACAAAATAAATGTTTTTGACATTCTTTTGTCAAATTGTTATTCGGTCACTTAATAAAAGGGGGATGTGGGCAGATGCTTGGGCCTGGGCCTTCAGATATATACAGTGTATATATCATATTACCAGGGAAACACAAAAAGGGAATAAACACTTACTTCCATTGTATTCAAAAAAACATTTGGCCTACCCCCAGACTAAGTGAATGCAAATGAAAGATTCTCTTGTATAATTTGCCACAAACTACTTCTTGAAATCAAACCTCCCACCAGGAGCAATTTTGCTCCTATCATTCTGCCCACCCATTGCCCAGGGCCTGACGCAGGGGATGCAAATGACACAGGCGAGCGCAGCTCATCTGCTGCACATTGCAAATTTTCCATCATGATAACGCAACATAATTGAAGATTTGTGGTTGCAGTCAGATAATTGGACCAGTCAGGACTGTGCCGTGACATTCGCCTGGTGGTTCCAATCTGGGCAGCAGTAGACAAATTGATAAAAATGAAAGTCTTGTGGCAGCAGCGTTGCTCTGCATGTGTGCACAGGTTTTCTCTGTCGTTCACCATCTGGAAGAAGAAGAAAAAAACGCCCAACACATCTATTAGGCATACACTCAAGGTAAGGATGAATGCTTCACTGAAAACGTGTTAATAATGACAGCTAAATTGAAGGTAATGTCAGCAGTTGAGCTGTCTTTCAAAAGCCTCAGTATTTTATGTGGAGATTTTTTTTTTTCCTTTACCTAAGTGTGGTCTTGTGGTTTTGAATGAATGTGAGTCACTCAGTTGATACATTGAATATTAGTTTTGCAAAGACATTCTCGGTACATGAGGGGAGAAATCTGGTAGGAAATCAAAAGATGAAATAGACGTTTTGTTGACATACACATACGTGTGTGTGTGTGTGTGTGTGTGTGTGTGTGTGTGTGTGTGTGTGTGTGTGTGTGTGTGTGTGTGTGTGTGTGTCAGGGCTGTGAAAACTCCGCGGATCCACGGGATTCCGCGGATTTCATCATGGGGAGGCAGGGCGGGGTGTTAGTGATGTACTCTTTAATGAATGACTTAATGTATTTGGCACACAAACTCAACAATAATCGTGAACATCACTGAGTTTTTAAAATGCTTATCGCAACGCGTTCTCTTTTTTTACGACATCGTGTAAGTTTTATAAGTCCACAGACACTGATCTGTGTGTCACAGATACAAATCAGTTTCCTCGGATCCGCGGAGTTTCGCGGAGGAAAAATGCCACTCAAAGCGTAGCTGTTACGACAGTTGTCGTAAAGCAGGACTGGTTGGTTGCTGCGGAAACGCTGTGTGGCTCCTGTGCGATGCCACAGCTAAACTTAGCATGTGGACATCCCAAACTTTTAGAGCTTTCAAGTTTTTAAAAGAAGAATTGTGCAGCATGTCTGTGTCACGGACCGACGTCGCACAGAGAGAAGATGGTGAGAAAGACTGAGCAAGTCTTATAAGGACAAGAATCCATGGAATCGTTGCTGGCTTCATGAACACACCTGAAAGATAAACGAAACAGGAAAAGTGAACTGTGCCCTCTCAGGAAACACGGTAAGAATTTTTATCTCCCTGGAAAATAAACATTCTGCTGTTCAAACAGGATTTTAGACAAGATTATGTGACTTTTTTCACTAATCTAGACTTTTTCATTGTAAAAAAGACATTGTGGCTTTGAATGGATTTAGGCTGCATGACGTTACACAAGAATATAACTGACTGTTTACTATAAGGTATGTTATTAATATTTTACCATGATTTTCCAAATATTCTACAAGCTTTAGCTGTGGTTTTTGAAGTCTTCATAAATTTCATGTAGTTTAATTGTTCTGAGTTAATGCATAATTTGGTTTACAATTAAAAGGAAAATCATTCCAGGTCCTACTTCCACGTCATATTCTGTTATCTCAGCATCATCATTGACAGGTCAAATAAAAGTTTGAATATAGGATCATTTAAATATCCACTAATTTTGAGATTTGTTCTTCTAGGAGATGCTGAAAAAGTATCATTTAATTCTGGGGCCCCACATTTCCCTAGACCCCTGTTCCTGGCAAATTTTTCTCGGCTTTCACAATTTTCATTTCACAGCCCTGGTGTGTGTGTGTGTGTGTGTATATATATATATATATATATATATATATATATATATATATATATATATATATATATATATATATATATATATATATATATATATATATATACACACACACACACAAAACCCCATTTCCAGTGAAGTTTGGATGCTGTGTGAAATGTAAATAAAAACAATACAATGATTTGCAAACCCTTTTCAACCTATATTCATTTGAATACACTGTAAAGACAAGATATTTAATGTTCTAACTGATGAACTTTATTGTGCAAATATTTGCTCATTTTGAAATGTTTACCTGCAACACATTTCAAAAAAGCTGGGAGAGGGGCAACAAAAGACTGGGAAAGTTAATGAATGCTCAAAGAACACCTGTTTGGAACATTCCACAGGTCAACAGGTTAATTGGAAACAGTTGAGTGTCACGATTGGGTATAAAAGGAGCATCCCCAAAAGTCTCAGCCGTTCACAAGCAAAGATGGGGTGAGCATCAACACTTTGTGAACAACTGTGTGAAAAAATAGTCCAACAGTTTAAGAACAATTTCTTAACAGTTTCTCAACCTTCAGTTGCAAGGAATTTAGGGATTCCATCATCTACAGTCCATAATATATTCAGAAGATTCAGAGAATCTGGAGAACTTTCTACACGTAAACCGCAAGGCCGAAAACCAACATTGAATGCCCATGACCTTTGATCCCTCAGGCGGCACTTAATTAAAAACTGACATCATTGTGTAAAGGATCTTACTGCATGGGCTCAGGAACACTTCTACAAGTGCAAGTTAAAACTCTACCACGCAAAACAAAAGCCATACATCATCAACAACCAGAAACGCCACCGCCTTCTCTGGGCCCGAGCTCATTTGAAATGGACAGACCCAAAGTAGAAAACTGTGCTGTGGTCTGATGAGTCCACATTTCAAATTGTTTTTGGAAATCATGGAGGAAAAAGACCATCCAGATTGTTACCAGCGCAAAGTTCAAAGCCAGCATCTGTGATGGTATGGGGGTGTGTTAGTGCCCATGTCATGGGCAACTTACACATCTGTGATGGCACCATCAATGCTGAAAGGTACATCTAGGTTTTGGAGCAACACATGCTGCCATCCAAGCAACGTCTTTTTCAGGGACGTCCCTGCTTATTTCAGCAAGACAATGCCAAGCCACATTCTGCATGTGTTACAACAGCGTGACTTCGTAGTAAAAGAGTGCGGGTACTAGACAGGTCTGCCTGCAGTCCAGACCTGTCACCCATTGAAAATGTGTGGCGCATTATGAAGCGCAAAATACGACAATGGAGACCCTGGACTGTTGAACAGCTGAAGTCGTACATCAAGCAAGAATGGGAAAGAATTCCACCTACAAAGCTTCAACAATTAGTGTCCTCAATTCCCAAATGCTTATTGAGTGTTGTCAGAAGGAAAGATGATGTAACACTGTGGTAAACATACCACTGTCCCAGCTTTTTTGAAACATGCTGCAGGCATCCATTTCAAAATGAGCAAATATTTGCACAAAAACAAAAAAGTTTATCAGTTTGAACATTAAATATCTTGTCTTTGTGGTGTATTCAATTGAATATAGGTTGAGGAGGATTTGTAAATCATTGTTTTCTGTTTTTATTTGCTTATTTTTACTTATTTGCTTATACGAGGTCTGTCCAAAAAGTATCAGACCTTTTTATTTTTTTCAAAAACCATATGGATTTGAATCATGTGTGCTTGCATGAGCCAACCTTGAACCTTCATGCGCATGCGTGATTTTTTTCACGCCCATCAGTTGCATCATTCGCCTGTGAGCAGGCTTTGTGTGAGCACTGGTCCTCCCCTTTCGTTGGATTTTCATTGTGAGGTGGAATGATTTGGAGCTTTGCTGCATCAAATTTTTCTAGAAACTGTGAGACAGCCAGGTGGAAACCATTCGGAAGATTCAGGCGGCTTTCGGTGACAATCCTATGGGCATCACACAGATTAAGGAGCGTTACAACCGGTTTAAAGACGGCGCACAATGGCGGAGGGTGCGCCGCGCTCCGATCGGCCATTGACATGCTGAAACGACCAGATCATTTCCAAAGTGAACGCTGTGTTGATCCGGGATGTCGTCTGACTACCAGAGAAATTGCAGAAGAGGTGGACATCAGCACTTTTTGGCACATTCCATTGTTACAGGAGATTTTGTAATGAAAGACGTGCGGAAGTTGGAAGTCTCGCAGGACATGTTGTGACATGTCCAGCTCTTACACAATTCCTCGGATACTTACTCGACTGAAAAGCCACCGAAAGCCATTTGAATCTTCCGAATGGTTTCCACCTGGGTGTCTCTCACAGTTTCTGGAAAAATTTGATTCAGCGCTGCTCCAATCATTCAGACATTTTCCTCAAAATGAAAATCCAACGAGGGGGGAGGACCAGTGCTCACTCATAGCCTGCTCACAGGCAAATGACGCAACCGACAGGCGTGAAAAAACTCACACATGCACACGAAGGTTCAAGGTTGGCTCATGCAAGCACACATGATTTAAATCCATAAGGTTTTTGAAAAAAATAAAAAGGTCTGATACTTTTTGGACAGACCTCGTATGTACAAGGTCTATCAGAAAAGTATCCTACCTTTTTATTTTTTTTAAAAACTATATGGATTTGAATGACGTGCGATTACACCAATCATGCTTGAACCCTCGTGCGCATGCGTGAGTTTTTTCATGCGTGTCGGTGACGTCATTTCCCTGTGGGCAGGCCTTGAGTGAGATGTGGTCCCGCCCTCTCGGCTGAATTCCTTTGTTTCACACGCTGCTCGGGACGGCGCGCGTTGCTTTATCAAAATTTTTTCTGGACCTGTGAGGAATATCCGAGTGGACACTATTCGAGAAATTAAGCTGGTTTTCGGTGAAAAGTTTAACGGCTGATGAGAGATTATGGGGTGTTTCTGTCGGTGTAAGGACTTCCCACAGAGCGGGACGTCGCGCAGCGCTTCCAGGCGCTGTCGTCGGCCTGTTTCGACCTGAAAACATCCTAATTTAAGGCTTAATTCACCCAGGACGTCGTGAGAGAACAGAGAAGATTCAGAAGAGGCCGGCATGAGGACTCTATGCGGACATTCCACTGTTTAAGGACATTTTGAAATGAAAGACGTGTGCGCACAGATTCGCCGAGTCGTCACGGAAATGATTCGGCGAATCTGTGTGCGCCGCGACAGGAAAAACACCTCCGTATTGAAAACCATTTGTAAAATTCAGGCGGCTTTTGATGGCTTTCAACAACTGAGTAACTGAGAAATTGTTTAACAGCTTGAGCGTGTTCCAACTTGCCCGTTAAGGTTTCCAACGGAGGTGTTTTTCCTGTCGCGGCCCCCCGCGGTCAGGTCCGGCCCGACATGCGACTCTGCCCGCACGTTCTTTCATTACAAAATGTCGTTAACAATGGAATGTCCGAATAAACTCCTCATGCCGACTTCTTCTGAAAGTTCTCTGTTCTCTGACGACTTCCTGGGTCAACAGAGCCTGAAATGTGAAAGTTTTAAACTTGAAACGGCGAGACGCTGCCGCCTCGAAGCGCAGATCGCCGTCAGGCACCGTGGGCGTCCTTACGGCAACACTACCAGACCAAAATCTCTCATCAGCCGTTAAAATTTTTACCGAAAACCAGCTGAATTTATCGAATGGTGTCCACTCAGTTGTGCCTTACAGTTTTGAAAAAATTTTGATCAAACAAAGCAGCAGTCTCTGAGCCATTCCTAAACAATGAAAAAATCGACGAGAGGGTGGGCCACTCCTCACTCAAAGACTGCCCACAGGCGAATGACATAACCGACAGGCGAAAAAAACTCTTGCATGCCCACGAGGGTTCAAGCATGTCTGATGTAATCACACGTGATTCAAATCCATATGGTTTTTGAAAAAAATAATAAGGTTGGATACTTTTCTAATAGACCTCATATATATATTCCAATAAACAGCAAGGATGAAACAATCTGGGTTGAATAATAGGTCATTGTTGATTAAAGTAACAATTTGAATTTCTCACAGACCAATGGCATCTCACGTTTTGCATTTTCAATTACAAAACCTAAAGATCATCACTTTGCAATGATTAAACAAATCCAAAAAAATCATCACATGGCGAGATGCTGTAATCTGTAAAAGTATGCACGCTTTCCCTCAATGATTTAATTGTAAACAAATTGTTCAGGGTTTTGTATTGATCAGTTGAGTAATTACTTTATCTTTTCAGTTCTAATAACAGTATGCTGTTGAGCATCATCTTGGAATAATTAGCATTTTTAATCAAGTTCACCATGTCAGTTTTCCCCCTTGAAACCTTTTTGTTGATGAAGAAACAGGCATTTTTTGGAGTCATTGGAGCATGGAGAATCTCATTTTCAAATGGGAGTAACGCATACAGCAAAATATGTTTCAGATGACCTCCGCTTAATTTATTTGATGCAATGAGAGATCAGCTGATAGCAGCACAATGTTAAAAACTCTGCATGAATTACAGTCAGCAGTCATATCTTTCACAGAAGGCAGTGGATGGCACAAGCTGACCTCTGTTACACAGATGTTGACTCGTATCCACATGACATCCCCTGTGATCTTGTCTTGTAAATCACTTCTTGTCTAAATCACTTCAGGGATATTTTCAGTTTTAGAAGTGTTTATTTCTCACTAGCTTTTACATAATATATGATAAAGAGGTTATGTTTACACACCAACGAAATGGAGTTCGCAGCTAGTTAGACCAGCCAATGATGTCACAGTGCCGCTCTACTCTGATTGGCTGTCACCCGCCCCTCAAAAAGAAAAAGAAACAGAATGTGACTTTTAACCTCTTAAAATAGGTAGTTAGAAATCTCTGAACTCCGAACTCTCTCTGAACCAAGGTGTGTGTCCCAAGAATGTTTCCTGTGAATTTGAATACTTTGGCAGTAATAGGACTGGAGTTATGCTCAGCACGGATGCACGAACGCAGTCTTTGCAATACCCAATGCCTATATTTGATGGCCTCTGGAAAAATGTTAAGCCACATACAGAAATGTATGGAGAATTAGAAAAGGCTGGAGCTTGGTTGATGGAAATGCAGAGCAAGGCAGTTCATGCCTGGCAGAGATAATTAAGAGAGATAGATGGTGAACCCCACAGAAGAATCTTTGTGCCAATGGAAAACACAGGCCTGTCTGTCTTTCTGACCTCCCATGGCAAGCAAGATTTGTTGTTGTTGTTGTTGTCTGTTGAGCAGGAAATTTGTGATGCAAGTGTCTCCCTGTATAGCAGCAGGCTGGGGGTTTATAGCATAAATCTAATCACAGTATTTTTTTCTCTTTACTTGATCAATTTTAGAGATCTCCTGATCTCTTTTACTCAAAGAAGCTTCCAGCAACATGAGGCAGACATAGCGCTGGCTGGTAATGTCAAAGTGCTAGTTTGTAAGGGGAAAAACAAACAAGCAAGCAAACTAAGGTTCTCTAATTTGGAAATTCGGATTTACGATTTCAGATGGGGGGCAACGTGATGTTATCTACAAAAGCTACCATAAGTAAATTGTATGAAAAGGCAGAAGCTCTTTCAGTCTGTTCCATCATCTACAGCAGCACCACAAACTGTTTTACAAAGAGTTTGAAACTGCGTGCTCATGCCGTGTCCATGTCGTCACAGCCGATGTTGCAGACTAAACGGTTCCCCACTAAAAATTGGTCCACCCTGCCTTCACTGCACATGCGTCATTTCGGAGCTCAGCAGTTTGTCTGAGACACACTATCTTCACCCAAAGCTATCAGCGGGAATAATGGGATTATTAACCATCAGATGACAAAGTAAAACCTCTTAAATCATTCTGAACTCAGTTTTAAGCAGAAATGAGGTGATAATCAGTGACGCTTTGAAATGATGGAGGCGCAGTGAAAAGAAAAGAGGTGGCCTTCCACATCACTAAAGTTACTGACCCTATTGGAACAGTACAACAAAAAGACTAAATAGCTGCTAAAAACAATTGACACACTATTGTCATTTACGTTTTTTTTTTTTCCCGCTGTCTCATCTGAACAGCTCTGCTTTGATGAGCAGGAAAGGAAATCCTGGAAGGTTTCTTATTTGATTAAGTCTTTAAATGGAAGTGCATGTGACATTATACGTGGCATTGAGTTAAACCTGAATATTTAACCCATTTTGTATAAAATACTGATATGGCTCACAATATACTAAACTGTTATGAACGTGTAACACAAAGGTCAGTTTTTCAAGTTACATGTTTTTATTGCAAACTAGTTTGAAATTGTAGTACACATATATTTATTTCATAAACCACAAAGCTCAAGATAACTCATTAACTATTAACTTTAAAAAATTCACTTTTCCATTATGGAAAATTTCTTAATACGCGTATCATTTATACAAATTGACGATGTATATCAGAGAATACATATTTCAAAGTAGAATGCCCATATAAGTGTAAATGATAGCTATAGTTTATGCAACTTTTAACCATCTATATCTCCCACTTGGTTTTGACAGATGGCATAACATCCGCAAGGGTCATTTTTAATAAATTTTTTTTGTACTTAAAATTGACTCAAGGGCCTTTTATTTACTTTTAATTTTTCATTTCATGGGTTTTCTATTGACTAACGCACAATGTAATTGCCTTGAGGTTGGTTTGAAAAAAATATGACCTGGTTGAAAAGTGAGGTCCAATCGTGTTATATGTGATATAAAAAAGTGGATTTTCCAAACTTCTTTTCAATTTTTCTTTATTTTATGAGCAACAAAATACACTCAAATTATGCATACTATATATACATTAGTTACATTAGTGTTAACAATAACAAACATTTCTATTCAACAATCCATATTTAATAAACACATTCATGAAGTACCTCAGGTGTTATACAACCCCTGGCAATAATTATGGAATCACCGGCCTCGGAGGATGTTCATTCAGTTGTTTAATTTTGTAGAAATAAAGCAGATCACAGACATGACACAAAACTAAAGTCATTTCAAATGGCAACTTTCTGGCTTTAAGAAACACTATAAGAAATCAAGAAAAAAAAATTGTGGCACTCAGTAACGGTTACTTTTTTAGACCAAGCAGAGGGAAAAAAATATGGACTCACTCCATTCTGAGGAATAAATTATGGAATCACGCTGTAAATTTTCATCCCCAAAACTAACACCTGCATCAAATCAGATCTGCTCGTTAGTCTGCATCTAAAAAGGAGTGATCACACCTTGGAGACCTTTTAAGATATCCAAACCACTTCCATGCAGTAAGTATGCTTCTGTGTGCTGATTGGTAGATTGTATGTCACATGCCGCTGGTTATTTGTCCCATTGTACAGAAAAATAGTCTAGGGTACAGCAGATGCTTCATGTCTAAAAGAGACACTCATTTTGGTATTTTCTCTAAAGTTATCAGTGGTATTATGCTCGTAGCGGTAGACATCACGTCAATTAGTGCGCCTGAATCACGCGCACTTCATATGCATAGCCAATAGCCTCAATAGCCATAATGTTGTTAAAGCACACTTTAAAGCTATACATAATACCATGAAACCGCGGTATTTTTAACCACGGTTATCATACTGTCAAAATCTCATACCGGCCCATGCCTACCCCCCAGTATGAAAGCCATCTCTCCATCCATCCACCCGTTTTTGCTTATTAGTGCAATATCTCAAGAACCAGTTACCAATTTCATTCATATTTAGCCTAAGGGTGCACTTGGGTGATCTCCTGACACTTTGTATTATGGATTTGTGGGCACCGGGGGGATATGTCATCTCTTGATGACTCTTATTTGTTGGAAGAAGGTACATTCCATCTTTTAACTCAAGTACTTACTGTGGCATGGCATCATAAAAGTGCTTGAACTTAATTGAATGTTAACATTTTGGCCATGGACATAGCTGGGTTGTGGCTGGAGTAAAGCCTGGCACTTTTAAGTTTTTTTGTTTTTGTTTTTTTTTTTTTGTTTTGTTTTTTTTAAAGTTTGTTTTCATTTTTGTGGGGAAGGGATGGGGGCACAACCGCAAAGGTATATATTTGTGTGTTTATACGTGTGTCTAGTGTATCAACAAGGACACCTGCTTTAGCTGAAGAGGTTAAACCAGTTCTCTTCTGCCCTTCCTTGCTCTCTTCCGAAGTAGGCTGTCCATTCTTTCACAGTCCTTTCGTTAGTACATTCAAACCTTTCATTTCACATTAAAGTATGACCTTGTCTGACTTTTCTTTGTCGCCTTACTGATATCCTGCATTGTCATTCGTTGAATGCATGTTTGCTAATGTTTGTCTTTTTTTTCTTCTCTTATCCGGCATCCTTCCTCTCTCTGTCTGTCTACCTCTCCTCAGGAGGTCTATCAGTAACTGGTTCTCTATCTCTGTGGTGGCAGACGGAAGAAGGCGGTGGATGTGAACTTTGTGTCAAGAGTGTCGGGGCCGGAATGCAGAGCACTTGGGCAGTAGTTTACAAATGCAGTATGAAGGATGAGTGTGCAGTAAATTTTAAAAGCAGGAGGGCTGCAACTATTGATTATTTTCATCAGTGAATAATTGGGTGATTTTAGTTTTTTATCCAATCAGTGAGACCTAGAACTTTATCTTATTGTGGTTTGAAAATTTTCACAGATTTAAATACTCCACGAACAAGCCAGTCGTTCGTGTTTGTTTTAAAGTAATTATGCATTAACAGAAATTTTAACAAAATTGTACATGTCGTTTGTATCTTTGATTAGTTCAAAATCAAAGAAATATACCAACTATGGCTACAGAACATTTGTATGATGGTTTGTGATATAATGGAACATATCTTTACATTTAAATGATATACCA
Source organism: Thalassophryne amazonica (assembly GCF_902500255.1). Taxonomy (NCBI): domain Eukaryota; kingdom Metazoa; phylum Chordata; class Actinopteri; order Batrachoidiformes; family Batrachoididae; genus Thalassophryne; species Thalassophryne amazonica. Next base: position 23,279,831 of record NC_047106.1, read on the forward strand.
GGTTGTTTTAACAAAATTTATAATTGACAGTTGTGGACAGTTGTGGACAGTTGACTATCATATTCATATTTTTTACCATATATTCCTACATATCTCAAGCTGATATGCTGCAAATATGGTGTTGTTATTGAGCTACCTTCATGTGATTTTGTCTTCAAATCAGAATGTAGTCTCAACAATATTTTTTGGCAGAATCATAACAAATATGCATTTTGGAAAAAAAAAAAACAAACCTTACAGACTATGTTACTCGTACACAGTTTCATTGTTTTACTTTATAAATTGCCTAAAATGATATAATCTCAATTGATTTTTACTGTTCAGATTTTAAAATCATACTTGCATGAAGATCTTTAAAACCTATATGCTCACATTTACAATGATTATATACAACCCCTGGCAAAACTTATGGAATCACCTGCCTCGGAGGATGTTCATTCAGTTGTTTAATTTTGTAGAAAAAAAGCAGATCACAGACATGACACAAAACTAAAGTCATTTCAAATGGCAACTTTGTGGCTTTAAGAAACACTATAAGAAATCAGGAAAACAAATTGTGGCAGTCAGTAACGGTTACTTTTTAGACCAAGCAGAGGGAAAAAAATATGGACTCACTCAATTTTGAAGAATAAATTATGGAATCACCCTGTAAATTTTCATCCCCAAAACTAACACCTGCATCAAATCTGATCTGCTCGTTAGTCTGCATCTAAAAAGGAGTGATCACACCTTGGAGAGCTGTTGCACCAAGTGGACTGACATGAATCATGGCTCCAACACGAGAGATGTCAATTGAAACAAAGGAGAGGATTAACAAACTCTTAAGAGGGTAAATCATCACGCAATGTTGCAGAAGATGTTGGTTGTTCACAGTCAGCTGTGTCTAAACTCTGGACCAAATACAAACAACATGGGAAGGTTGTTAAAGGCAAACATACTGGTAGACCAAGGAAGACATCAAAGCGTCAAGACAGAAAACTTAAAGCAATATGTCTCATGAATCGAAAATGCACAACAAAACAAATGAGGAACGAATGGGAGGAAACTGGAGTCAACGTCTGTGACCGAACTGTAAGAAACCGCCTAAAGGAAATGGGATTTACATACAGAAAAGCTAAAGGAAAGCCATCATTGACACCTAAACAGAAAAAAACAAGGTTACAATGGGCTAAGGAAAAGCAATCGTGGACTGTGGATGACTGGATGAAAGTCATATTCAGTGATGAATCTCGAATCTGCATTGGGCAAGGTGATGATGCTGGAACTTTTGTTTGGTGCCGTTCCAATGAGATTTATAAAGATGACTGCCTGAAGAGAACATGTAAATTTCCACAGTCATTGATGATATGGGGCTGCATGTCAGGTAAAGGCACTGGGGAGATGGCTGTCATTACATCATCAATAAATGCACAAGTTTACGTTGATATTTTGGACACTTTTCTTATCCCATCAATTGAAAGGATGTTTGAGGATGATATCATTTTTCAAGATGATAATGCATCTTGCCATAGAGCAAAAACTGTGAAAACATTCCTTGCAAAAAGACACATAGGGTCATGATGATTGTGATGCGATTACTTCATGTCCTGTAGTCTGTAATCTTAAGCCAATGAGAGAGGCGCGAGAGTGGCCCCCTTCCGTCTAGCCTCACCACCACTCTCTGCCCACGACCCCACTTTCTTACTAATGGAGAACAAGTCTCTAGAGAGGGGAAGAAGAAGGCGGGAGGAACAGTGTGGGAAAGTGATTTGGGGGGGGACAAAATAATGTTGACAGATGGAGAAAGGAAATCTATAAGATGAAGAGAATGTGTGCAGGAGAATTAGAGAAAGACAGAAAATTGACAAAGGAGAACGGAAGTACAATTCGCTGCAGAATTCCTTACATCATGTACAGGGAGGTGGGAAAGAGGGAAAAATTTGCACTGGAACTCTGGTATCCAAGCCAGTTATGCATCCTAGCAAATACGTAAGAGACAGGTCCTCCCCGCCCCTTCTTCACTGCTGCCTCTCTGGCATCATCATCATCACCACAACACTGCTTCATAACTATTTCATGACCTTTGTTTCTGTCAAGTCCCTGTCTTCCTGAGTGTAGAATTTTTCACAACTGTAGAGCTTGTTGCTGCCATGTAGAATATCTCTGCTCAACCCCTGTTTATGCAATGGCGATTAGGCCTTTGCTTCAGTTTATTAACTGTTAATTACCAAGCCCCAGACTCCCTGAGACTGGCTCCAAAAGCAAGCAGATTTCCATAGATCCCATGTTAAAATGTCCAACTTTACAGGAGATAAACCCATTCACAGCTTGGTTTAAATACAACCCCAATTCCATTGAAGTTGGGACGGCGTGTAAAATGTAAATAAAAACAGAATACAATGATTTGCAAATCATCTTCAACCTATATTCAATTGAATACACCACAAAGACAAGATATTTAATGTTCAAACTGATAAACTTTATTGTTTTTGTGTAAATATTTGCTCATTTTGAAATAGATGCCTGCAGCACATTTCAAAAAAGCTGGGACAGTGGTATGTTTACCACTGTGTTACATCACCTTTCCTTCTAACAACACTCAATAAGCGTTTGAGAACTGAGGCAGTGCCGCCTGAGGGATCAAAGGTCATGGGCATTCAATGTTGTTTTATGACCTTGCCACGTACGTGTAGAAAGTTCTCCAGATTCCCCTGAATCTTCTGATTATATTGTGGACTGTAGATGATGGAATCCCTAATTGAACGTTGAGAAACATTGTTCTTATACTATTGGACTATTTTTTTTCATGCAGTTGTTCACAAAGTAGTGATCCTCACCCCATCTTTGCTTGTGCATGGCTGAGCCTTTTGGGGATGCTCCTTTTATACCCAATCATGACACTCACAATTAGTGTCCTCAGTTCCCAAACGCTTGAGTGTTGTTAGAAGGAAAGGTGATGTAACACAGTTGTAAACATATCACTGTCCCAGTTTTTTTGAAATGTGTTGCAGGCATCCATTTCAAAATGAGCAAATATTTGCACAAAAACAATAAAGTTTATCAGCTTGAACATTAAAATCTTGTCATTGTGGTGTATTTATTTGAATATAGGTTGAAGAGGATTTGCAAATCATTGTATTCTGTTTTTATTTACATTTCACACAACATCCCAACTTCAGTGGAATTGGGGTTGTATGTAAAATATTTCAAACGTTGTTCTCTATAGCTAGGTTCTTCTTCCATGACAATTGTATAGGGGAGAATTTTTTTCATAACACATTAGTTTAAGATCAAAGTCAAAGTTGGCTTTATTGTCAATTCTTCACGTGTTCTAGACATACAAGGAATCAAAATTTCGTTTCTCACCTTCCCTCGGTGATGACAGGACAAGCCATTTTGACAGTAAGGACAAGTATTTAGTATTTACAGTATAGTGTCTGAGGTAATGGTAAAAGTAGAAAGTGCAGTAGTGCAAACCATTCAGTATTGGTAGCAGCAGCAGATTTTTGTTAAGACACTGTGCAAGTGGTGTGGTCGTGATAAAGTGAATCAGTGCAGTGCATATATATATATATATATATATATATATATATATATATATATAGATAGATATAGATATAGATATATAGATAGATATAGATATATAGATATATAGATATAGATATATATATATATATATATAGATATAGATATATATATATATATATATATAGATATAGATATAGATATAGATATATATAGATATAGATATAGATATATATAGATATAGATGGTTTAAGCCATAAATTTATTCATAATTAAGGCATGGCCACTTTGAGTAGTAGGTACTATGTGCTGCTGAGGCGAGTCAGAGCTCCTCTCCCCAAGCCTTGCTGGCCAGGCTGCTTGTTGTGGTGGGCAGTGTCAGTCTATTCTGAGTATATTTTATTACACATGCCTGCTATATTATAGCTTGCTATATGGTTATTTGTCAGAGCAGGTCATCTAAGAAGTCAGTGCTCCAGAATATCTGTCAAGTGAAAATTTGTTTAATTTTGTACACTAGTGACTAGTTAACCCGACCGTGGGGGGTCGCAACAGGAAAAACACCTCCGTTGGAAACCTTAACGGGCAAGTTGGAACATGCCCAAGCTGTTAAACAATTTCTCAGTTACTCACTTGTTGAAAGCCATCAAAAGCCGCCTGAATTTTACAAATGGTTTTCAACACGGAGGTGTTTTTCCTGTCGCGGCGCACACAGATTCGCCGAGTCGTGTTTCATTAAAAAATGTCCTTAGTGGAATGTTCGCATAAAGTCCTCATGCTGGCCTCTTCTGAATCTTCTCTGTTCTCTCATGACGTCCTGGGTGAATTAAGCCTTAAATTAGGATGTTTTCAGGTCGAAACAGGCCGACGACGGCGCCTGGAAGCGCTACAGGATGTCCTGCTCCGTGGGAAGTCCTTACAGTGACAGAAACACCCCATAATCTCTCATCAGCCGTTAAACTTTTCACCGAAAACCAGCTTAATTTCTCGAATAGTGTCCACTCGGATATCCCTCACAGGTCCAGAAAAAATGTTGATAAAGCAACGCACGCCGTCCGCAGCGGCTATTCAGACAAAGAGATTCCGACAGGCGGGGTGGAGCACTCCTCACTCAAGGCCTGCCCACAGGCGAATGACGTCACCGACGCGTGAAAAAACTCACGCATGCGCACGAGGGTTCAAGCATGTCTGACGTAAAAACATATGAATCAAATCCATTTATTTTTTGAAAAAAATTAAAAGGACCGCTTTTTTCATCACGGACCTCGTAGATATGTATATGTATATATACAAGGTCTGTTAGAAAACTATCCGACCTTTTTATTTTTTTAAAAAACTATATGGATTTGAATCATGTGCGCTTGCATCAGCCAAGCTTGAACCTTCGTGCGCATGCGTGAGTTTTTTCATGCCTGTCGGTTGCGTCATTCGCCTGTGGACAGGCTTTGAGTGAGCACTGGTCCACCCCCCCTCGTCAGATTTTTATTGTCAGGGAAATGGCTGAGCCATTGGAGCAGCGCTGAATCAAATTTTTCCAGAAACTGTGAGAGACAGCCAGGTGAAAACCATTCAGAAGATTCAGACGGCTTTCGGTGAGGATACTCTGGGCGTCGCACAGATTAAGGAGCATTACAACCAGATTAAAGACGCCCACAGCGGCGGAGGGCGCGCTGCGCTCTGAGCGGCCATCGACAGGCTGAAACGACCAGATCATTTCCAAAGTGAAGGCTGTGTTCATCCGGGACGTCGTCTTGACTACCAGAGAAATTGCAGAAGAGGTCAGCTCGTACATCAGCACTTATGCGGCACATTCCACTGTTACAGGAGATTTTGTAATGAAAGACATGCGGAGGAATTCGTGCGTCGAGACGGAGCTGTAATGGCACACAACAAAAAGCACGTCCGTGTTGGAATTCTCACAGGACAAGTTGTGACATGCCCAGCTGTTACACAATTTCCCGGATACTCACTCAACTGAAAAGCCACCGAAAGCCGTCTGAATCTTCCGAATGGTTTCCAACACGGACGTTCTTTTTGTTGTGTGCCATTGCGGCTCCGTCCCGACGTGCGAATTCCTCCGCACGTCTTTCATTACAAAATCTCCTGTAACAGTGGAATGTACCGAAAAAGTGCTGATGTCCACCTCTTCCGCAATTTCTCGGATAGTCACATGACGGCCCCGCATCACCACAGCGTTCACTTTGGAAATGATCTGGTCGTTTCAGCCTGTCGATGTCAGCTCCTTAATGCTCCTTAATCTGTGTGACGCCCAGAGTATCCTCATTGAAAGCCGTCTGAATCTTCCGAATGGCTTCCACCTGGCTGTCTGTCACAGTTTCTGGAAAATTTGATTCAGCGCTGCTCCAATCAGTGGTGGACCAGTGCTCACTCAAAGCCTGCCCACAGGCGAATGACGCAACTGACAGGCGTGAAAAAACTCTTGCATGCCCACGAGGGTTCAAGCTTGTCTGATGTAATCGCACGTGATTCAAATCCATATAGTTTTTGAAAAAAAAATAAGGTTGGATACTTTTCTAATAGACCTCGTACATACGAGGTCTCCACCCCTCCCGTCTATTTTTTCATTGTTTCGGAATGGCTCAGACTGCCGCTTTGCTTGATCAAAATTTTTTCAGAAACTGTAAGGCACATCCGAGTGGACACCATTCGAGAAATTCAGCTGGTTTTCGGTGAAAATTTTAAGGGCTGATGAGAGATTATGGAGTGTTACTGTCGCTTTAAGGACAACCCACAGAGCCTGAGGGCGCGCCGCGCTCCGAGCCGCCGTCGTCAGCCTGTTTCGAGCTGAAAACATCCAAATTTAAGCCTCTGTTGACCCAGGACGTCGTGAGAGAACAGAGAAGTTTCAGAAGAGGTCGGGATCAGCAGTTTATCCGGACATTCCACTGTTAAAGGAGATTTTGTAATGAAAGACGTGCGGACGGATTCGCGCATCGGCAGGCAGCCGCTCATGGCCCGGCGCCACAGAGAAACACCTCCGTTGGAAGCGTTACGGGACAAGTTTGAACATGCCCAGCTGTTAAACAGTTTCTCGGATACTCACTCGATTGAAAACCATCGAAAGCCACCTGAATTTTATGAATGGTTATCAACATGGAGGTGTTTCTCTGTGGTCCAGCTCATGCACAATCACAATTGGATAATCACACGACTGAAAAGCAACCGACAGCCATCTGAAATCCACCTTTAAGCCGTCCTGTGAGACCAACACCGAGGTGGTTTTGTCCCGCGTAATGAACGGCTCCGTGGCGTGTCCCTCCGCTCCTCTTTCCATGACAAAAACTCCTGTAACAGTGGAATGTGCCGTTCATTTCTACACTGGACGCTGTCTTGATCCGGTATGTCATCTGACTAGCACAGGAATTGTGAAAAGACGTGGACATCAGCATTTTTTTGGCACATTGAGACAGACATGCGGAGGAATTCCGCGCGTCGCGGTGGAGCTGCATGGCGCAAAGCAACACCGTGATGAAGCCTTCCGGGACATGTTGGAGCAGGTCCAACTCATGCACAATCACAATCGGATAATCACACGACTGAAAAGCAACCGGAATCCATCTGAAATCCACCTTTAAGCCCTCCTGTGAGTCCAACACCAAGGTGGTTTTGTCCCGCGTAATGAACTGCTCCGTGGCGCATCCCTCTGCTTTTCTTTCTATGGAAAAAAAACTCCTGTAACAGTGGAATGTGCCGAAAAAGTGCTGATCTCCACGACTTCTGCCTTTTTGTGAAAGTCAGATGAGGTCCCGGATCAACAAAGCCTTCACGTTGGAAATGATCTGGTTGTTTCAGCGGGGTCTGAGCATGTCGATCGGCGCTGGGAGCGCGCCGTGCTCTCAGCAGTTGTGGGCCGTCCTTAAAGCGGCAGTAACACTCCTTAATCTGTATAATCCCCATAAAATCGTCCCTGAAAGCCATATTAATTTTCCGAACGGTGTCCACCTGGAGGTCTCTCACAGTTTCAGGAAAAAAATTGATGCAGCAAAGCTCCAAATCGTTCAGACATTTATTCGCAATAAAAAAACGACGAGAGGGGTGGACCAGTGCTCACACAAAGCCTGCTCACAGGCGAATGATGCAACCAACAGGCGTGAAAAAACTCACGCATGCGCACGAAGGTTCAAGCTTGGCTGATGTGATGTGACGTGATTCAAATCCATATGGTTTTTGAAAAAAATAAAAAGGTCGGATACTTTTCTAACAGACCTCATATATGTATGTATATATGTATGTGTGTATATGTGTATAGATGTGTGTGTGTATATATACAGTCCATAATCTGAATCAGAATTGTGCCGATACCAAAGGTGGAAAACCCCGTCTCAGTCAGTAACTCCTCCCAGGTTTTTTTTTTTTGTTTTTTTTCATCCAGCCACTAAACCACCTGATTCTAATTACTTCACCTCTTCAGGCAGGTTGATGAGCTAATCACTGAAATCACCTGAGAAGCGATACACTGTAAGGATTTTATCCACTGAAGTTGGGGTTTTCCAACTCTGGCTCACACACAACTGAATTAAATGAATATAAAAGAAAAGTAAAGAGTTGGCGTGTTTACAGCGCTCAGAGTCAGTGTCACTGCTGTGCTCACAGCAGTTGTATTGGCAGACATGAAACAAGATCTGAGTCAGACCTGCAGCTTGTTTTCTCGTATCCGCTTGACTTGTGTTTGACACACGTGGCTAAGCTAACGTGTCAAAATTGGAACAAGTAAATAAGCGCAGAGTTAGTTCTCATTACAAAATTCTGGGTGATGTCTTTGAGGATTTTCTGTTGGCTGATTGTTTAATGTGGTGAGTGAACGTGCAGATGTCCCGTGAAGCCTGCACGGTAGCTGCCCACGGGCAGTGAACACACCAACACCCTGTGGGTGGATCCTATCTTCTCTGGATTCCTTTGTCCTTGAGATGGTCAGTGACTAACAAAGTACCAGTATAGTCAAGGCAAGATTGTGGCCTTTTAGAAAAAGGAAAGTGCCATGTATTTGCGATAGGATGGGGTGAGAGCGACGTGATTGGCCAGACGATGACCCTTAATTCATCCAGGTCTCACCACGCCCTGCTCTTCTTCCCTGAAGGCATTCCAAAGTGCAACTCACATGACCTGGGCCACTGACCTTTCTCCCCTTCCCCTCTTTGCCATTCTTCTCTGTACCCCCCTCTGCTTAATGTGCACCAACTTCCTACCCTCTGCCTCCTCCCCAATGCCTTCCACCACTTCCTGCATTTCTTCCACCTCCTCCTACTCTCTGTTTCCCTCCTCTTTTTTTTTTTTTTTTTGCCTATCCTCATGTTTTGGGATCAGCGGTAGATGCAGCACAGGCCCTGACCTTTCTCCACCTCAGCCTGACACAGCCCTGACCTTTGGTAACGTGGTATGTGGACATACGAGCCAGACAACAGGCCTCATGGTGTACTGGCAGAATGGATGCTCTGCAACTGGACTGCTTCACTCAAGCTAGTTGAGCACAGGCGGTGGTGTCTTTAAGATCTGTGGGAAGAGGAAATGTATTCCCTAAACGGCTACATCTATTGTACGTGAAACTGACAGAGTTTGACGGTTAGTAGAAGGGCCTAAAAATAAGTTCACTTGTGCAATTGTAATGTTAAATATATGCTAGATTTCTGTCAGTCTGGCTTTTGCATAGTTTATCGATCTCAAGAAATATTAATTTTCCTTCAGAAATGGATGTTATAGTGTAAAATAAAGATTGGTGCCATGTTATTAAAATAGTTTAAAGTACAAGGGTAGGCTGAAAAGTTCTAAGGCTCACTATAATGCAGTTAATGCATTAACTGCATTATAGTGAGCCTTAGAACTAGGTTCTAAGTTAGGAACTAGACTAGAACTAGGTTCTAACTTAGTTCTAAGGCTCACTATAATGCAGTTAATGCATTAACTGCATTATAGTGAGCCTTAGAACTTTTCAGCCTACCCTCGTGTCAGTTTAAAGTTTTTGCTAATTTGTCACAGATTTTATTCAAATGGCTAAGATGCGCGCTAATTACTGTGGTTGTAACAATTCAGTTCATTGTTTTAGTAAAATGTTCAAGTTCACATTTTAAATTTACTGTTATAGATTCCCATTGTTACTTTGATTCTCAGCAACCGTTATTCTAAAGTTACTCAGTTACCTTTAACCAGTCAGTTGCCCCACCTGTTGTAAAATGTAAAATTGATTAATCAGTTCCTGGCCACAAAAAGAACACTGTGTTTTTACTTTTTTAACAGCATTTCATGCATAAAAGGCAGACAAAAGTCAAAGAATATGCATAATATACAAAATACTGTACAGTAATTATAGTAAAATAGACCATTTAATTTCATTTTACCTGTACAGAAGAGACCAGAAGAACATCAGGTAACTGAACGTCTGAACAGATCAGACGCCTCTGTTACAGTGAAACATGGTTGGATTTAATGTTGTATGCTAACAGCATTAGCAGCTGTCAGTAGCTTCACTCCTTAGCGCTGCCACAAAAAAATATGTGCCTCATAACTTTTAATGTCCACAACAAAGTAAAGCATTAGGAGAACCTCTGCGCAGTCCCCAACAATGTTCTTGCTTCGTCCTCTTCTTTCAAGTTTATTGGTGGATTGCAACCCAACACAGTGCATTACCGCTACCTACTGCAGCGGAGGTGTTCGAGAACACCAATACTTTGTTTGAAAAGTGATGCATTTTTCATTCAAAATATATGTTCCGTAACCGATTTGTTCGTAAAGAGAGCCGTTCTAAAACCGAGGTTCCACTGTATATAGTTTGGGAGGCTCTGCGACTTATGTGTAACTTATACCAAAAAAATTGTTAATAATAATGAATTTATGTACATAGGACTTACCTATGAATTGCCAAGTATACTCCAAACGTGCAGAGTAAATACATGTTAAAAAAGCTGTTTTGTGCATGTTGCTTTAAAATGAAAGAGGCTGCTGCTTGTCACACTCTCGTTTCTGATAGCAGGGTTACCACGACCCTTTGTGGGCATGTCTTGTAGCAAGCAGAAGCTCAGTTCAGTCAAAAAATAAGCTGTTTTGATGCTAAATTCTTTAGCACAGGCATTTTGACCTCCACAGTGATAAAGCTATGGGACTTTGAGGATGCTTAAAGTGAAACCCGAACCATATTTAACTGTAAAGCGTTGATTAAAAACTGACTTTGCACAATACGACAACCCTCCACTATAACTCTTGTCAGCCCAGTCGTCTGCTCCTTCAAGCATGTCGTAACAATTCATTCTGTGTGGTGATGTGGTTCACAGCAGCAGTCTTTGTGATACTACAGCTCGCAAATCTACTTGAAATTTCTTTTTGGCTCAGCTCGTAAAGGAGCCATCCACAAAATTAATTTACAATAAATGACATCCACTCCCACAAAACTGTCAGTGGCACTAAAATAACAGATGAAGAAGCACAGACGGTGGATTCAGTCCTTAGCAGACAGAAGTAACAGACACTTTATTTTGCATGGGTTTTCCATTTAATGTTTCATTGCTGCAGTATGTTTTATCTCTTCAGTGGGAACGTACACAGAAGGAGATATAGGTGCCGCCATCAGAATGTCTGTCCTAGTTTCTTCTTCTTCTATTTTCAAGGATTTTTTTTCTTACACAGTGTACCTTGCATAGTACAACTATGAAGTACAAGTGTTTGACCTTCCGTGTTTTCAGCCACAGCAGTACTGTAGAGGCAAATGCCGATGAAATCGATGCCAAATGTGGCTCTGCACACTCCGCTCTGCTGCATGATGTCATTTTGATCATTAAAATTGCAGAGCTCATGTTGAGTAACTTGTGGGGCTGCTTTCTGGGGAGAAACAATTTTAGATGTGCAAAAAGTTATTTGAATCCAACTAACAAGGACCAAAAACAAAAAGTGTAATTTTATGATATGATACCTTACATGATAAGATGGCACTGATACTCCTTCATACTGATCCTTGGCATTGATGAGAATGATAAATTCCCAACTGTATGTTCTGCTTGTAGGGGTAGCAGGTCATGGTTCCTTGTGAAATTATTTTAGTTGGTGCTTTTTCTGTGATGTGAGTATCAGTGGGTGCACTTTTAACCCACTGTCGAGATTTGTAGAGTGTCACACATTTTTTCCTCATAAAGCCAAGTCTGCGTATTGAAGTGTTTTCACGACTGGCCACAGGCTTTCACTGATGTGGGTGGACTCTACAGGAATTATATATGGATTGGTAAAGCAACGTACATACTTATTAGAAAGTGTAGTGTAAAACAAGCATAATTCTCAGACGTGATGGCCCGTTACTATTTTTTTTCTCTGGCCAGATAATGATTCAGAAAATTGACTACCACCACGTATGAATTTTAGTCATCGAGAATCTTCTTTTGGTAGCTCATGGAGAACGCATTTGGAATCTTGCCTCAAAGATAATTGTTTAGAATATATATTTGTAATGGACTGGTAAAACAGCTGCATTTTTCATTCCTCCTTCTGTGTTAGATAATGTATCTGTAAAATTATGTTTATTATAGATGTAACATCTCGTCATAATCATTCAGATGCGCTGCATGCAATGAGATGCATTGACATTGGTATGATAATTCCTAACCATATCGTGCACTGACACGATACTCCCCTAATTCTCAAGTCTCATTCTTGTTTGACTGCATTGACTAGCACCTTTGACCAGAGCAACACAAACCACATCTTAATATACAATTTAATCTGATACAATTCTTTGTTTACTGTATAAATTGATTTTCCACATTAAGCTTATTTATTCATTTATTTGGATCCCCATTAGCTGCAGCAGAGCTACTCTTCCTGGGATCCACACAGGTTTACAAACACAATATACATAAATCAAAAATGCATTCATATATATTAGGGCTGGGAATCGATTAAAAAATTAACTAATTAATTGCAAATTTTCATCAGAATTTAAAAAATGACAGACTATAATATTTTAGAAGTTTATTTTAACAAAATTGCATATAAAGTGCAGTAAACCTGTTGTGTAACATAAATAAAAAATAATTTAACATGTCTTTAAACTTCAAAGACAAAGCTTTTATAACAAAAACATTTGTTATTCAAAACATAGAAGTACCATTCTGTAATGTAAACAATGAGCATTAGTATTAGCTGTAAAGCTGCCACAAATAGCTTATTTAGGTATTCCTTATGAATCAAACCCAGTCACTTTATTTGGACCATAGGCAATGAATATTAACAAAAAAAAAAATCCAACAACTGTTTCAGCTGTGCTAGTTTAATTTAAACAAACCTCTTTCACATTGAGCCAACTGCTCAGACACACCAGTCTCTCTTACTTGCGTGAAAGGAGTGCTAGTTTAGCAAAACTGTCCATTTATAAGCGTATCTTTTCTCTTTTCCATTGCTAGCTCACGTTGCTACAGTGTTAGCCTCAGGGACCGGAAGTGTCTCTTCTTCTTTTGTTAGAGCAGCGCATTGTGAGTTTATGGCTCGCTGTTGCCACTGTGCGCTTCGGAGGTTATCGTACACCATGAGAAGGGACTATTTGTAAATTTAATCGATGCGTTATTATTTTTAACACACTAAAATGAAAAAAAATGAAAAAAGTTAACGCACTAATTTTCCCAGCCCTAATATGTATATATGTATGTATATGTATATATGTATGTGTGTATACGTATACGAGGTCTCTTAGATAATAAACCGACCCTTTTTTTTTTTTACTATATGGATTTGAATGACATGCGATTACACCAATCATGCCTGAACCCTCGTGCGCATGCGTGAGTTTTTTCACGCGTGTCGGTGACGTCATTTCCCTGTGGGCAGGCCTTGAGTGAGATGTGGTCCCGCCCTCTCGGCTGAATTCCTTTGTTTCACATGCTGCTCGAGACGGCGCGCGTTGCTTTATCAAAATTTTTTCTGGACCTGTGAGGAATATCCGAGTGGACACTATTCGAGAAATTAAGCTGGTTTTCTGTGAAAAGTTTAACGGCTGATGAGAGATTATGGGGTGTTTCTGTCGGTGTAAGGACTTCCCACGGAGCGGGACGTCCTGCAGCGCTTCCAGGCGCTGTCGTCGGCCTGTTTCGAGCTGATAACATCCTAATTTAAGGCTTAATTCACCCAGGACATCGTGAGAGAACAGAGAAGATTCAGAAGAGGCCGGCATGAGGAATTTATGCGGACATTCCACTGTTTAAGGACATTTTTTTAATGAAAGACGTACGCGCAAATCCGCCGAGTCGTTTCCATGACGACTCGGCAAATCTGTGTGCGCCGCGACAGGAAAAACACCTCCGTGTTGAAAACCATTTGTAGAATTCAGGCGGCTTTTAATGGCTTTCAACAAGTGAGTAACTGAGAAATTGTTTAACAGCTTGGGCATGTTCCAACTTGCCCGTTAAGATTTCCAACGGAGATGTTTTTCCTGCCGCGACCCCCCGCGGTCGGGTGCAGCCCGACATGCGACTCTGCCCGCACGTTCTTTCATTACAAAATGACCGTTAACAATGGAATGTCCGAATAAACTCCTCATGCCGACTTCTTCTGAAAGTTCTCTGTTCTCTGACGACTTACTGCGTCAACAGAGCCTGAAATGTGGAAGTTTTCAACTTGAAACGGCGAGACGCTGCCGCCTCGAAGCGCAGATCGCCGTCAGGCGCCGTGGACCGTCCTTAAAGCGACACTACCAGACCAAAATCTCTCATCAGCCGTTAAAATTTTTACCGAAAACCAGCTGAATTTATTGAATGGTGTCCACTCAGTTGTGCCTTACAGTTTTGAAAAAAATTTTATCAAACAAAGCAACAGTCTCTGAGCCATTCCTAAACAATGAAAAAAATCGACGAGCGGGTGGACGACTCCTCACTCAAAGACTGCCCACAGGCGAATGACGTAACCGACAGGCGTGAAAAAACTCTCGCATGCCCACGAGGGTTCAAGCATGTCTGATGTAATCACACGTGATTCAAATCCATATGGTTTTTGAAAAAATAATAAAGGTCGGATACTTTTCTAATAGACCTCGTATGTATATGGATATATACATATATATATGTATATATATACTTGCTTGCCTCTACTGGTGGTTGGCTCTCACTGCGGTATTGTATCGCTTCCTGTTCCGGAGCACAGCGGTGTTTTGCTGTATCTGTTAGCTGTTTAATCTGCGCAGTTAGATTGATCTAGTTATCTAGATTACGATTTGTTTCCCAGTGTAATCTTTACGTGCCTTAACTAAAGCACTCCTTCTGCTGAATCACCTCTAAATTATTTACACATTATTCACTTTGCGTGTTTTTAGGAATCCGCTAGCTTAGCGTAGCTACTAGCTCTTAGCCGATTTAGCATGGCGGCTTCTCCTGTCTCTCCCGCACTTTTCTTCTCTGGGTGTGAAATGTTTAGTTATTCCTCGGCCTCCTTTAGCAGTAACGGTACTTGTAATAAGTGTAGCTTATTCGTAGCTTTGGAGGCCAGGTTGGGCGAATTGGAGACTCGGCTCCGCACCGTGGAAAATTCTACAGCTAGCCAGGCCCCTGTAGTCGGTGCGGACCAAGGTAGCTTAGCCGCCGTTAGTTACCCCCTGGCAGATCCCGAGCAGCCGGGAAAGCAGGCCGACTGGGTGACTGTGAGGAGGAAGCGTAGCCCTAAACAGAAGCCCCGTGTACACCGCCAACCTGTTCACATCTCTAACCGTTTTTCCCCACTCGACGACACACCCGCCGAGGATCAAACTCTGGTTATTGGCGACTCTGTTTTGAGAAATGTGAAGTTAGCGACACCAACAACCATAGTCAATTGTCTTCCGGGGGCCAGAGCAGGCGACACTGAAGGAAATTTGAAACTGCTGGCTAAGGCTAAGCGTAAATTTGGTAAGATTGTAATTCACATCGGCAGTAATGACACCCGATTACGCCAATCGGAGGTCACTAAAATTAACATTAAATCGGTGTGTAAGTTTGCAAAAACAATGTCGGACTCTGTAGTTTTCTCTGGGCCCCTCCCCAATCAGACCGGGAGTGACATGTTTAGCCGCATGTTCTCCTTGAATTGCTGGCTGTCTGAGTGGTGTCCAAAAAATGAGGTGGGCTTCATAGATAATTGGCAAAGCTTCTGGGGAAAACCTGGTCTTGTTAGGAGAGACGGCATCCATCCCACTTTGGATGGAGCAGCTCTCATTTCTAGAAATTTGGCCAATTTTCTTAAATCCTCCAAACCGTGACTATCCAGGGTTGGGACCAGGAAGCAGAGTTGTAGTCTTACACACCTCTCTGCAGCTTCTCTCCCCCTGCCATCCCCTCATTACCCCATCCCCGTAGAGACGGTGCCTGCTCCCAGACCACCAGTAACCAGCAAAAATCTATTTACGCATAAAAATTCAAAAAGAAAAAATAATATAGCACCTTCAACTGCACCACAGACTAAAACAGTTAAATGTGGTCTATTAAACATTAGGTCTCTCTCTTCTAAGTCCCTGTTGGTAAATGATATAATAATTGATCAACAAATTGATTTATTCTGCCTTACAGAAACCTGGTTACAGCAGGATGAATATGTTAGTTTAAATGAGTCAACACCCCCGAGTCACACTAACTGTCAGAATGCTCGTAGCACGGGCCGGGGCGGAGGATTAGCAGCAATCTTCCATTCCAGCTTATTAATTAATCAAAAACCCAGACAGAGCTTTAATTCATTTGAAAGCTTGACTCTTAGTCTTGTCCATCCAAATTGGAAGTCCCAAAAACCAGTTTTATTTGTTATTATCTATCGTCCACCTGGTCGTTACTGTGAGTTTCTCTGTGAATTTTCAGACCTTTTGTCTGACTTAGTACTTAGCTCAGATAAGATAATTATAGTGGGCGATTTTAAATCCACACAGATGCTGAGAATGACAGCCTCAACACTGCATTTAATCTATTATTAGACTCTATTGGCTTTGCTCAAAAAGTAAATGAGTCCACCCACCACTTTAATCATATCTTAGATCTTGTTCTGACTTATGGTATGGAAATAGAAGACTTAACAGTATTCCCTGAAAACTCCCTTCTGTCTGATCATTTCTTAATAACATTTACATTTACTCTGATGGACTACCCAGCAGTGGGGAATAAGTTTCATTACACTAGAAGTCTTTCAGAAAGTGCTGTAACTAGGTTTAAGGATATGATTCCTTCTTTATGTTCTCTAATGCCATATACCAACACAGTGCAGAGTAGCTACCTAAACTCTGTAAGTGAGATAGAGTATCTCGTCAATAGTTTTACATCCTCATTGAAGACAACTTTGGATGCTGTAGCTCCTCTAAAAAAGAGAGCTTTAAATCAGAAGTGCCTGACTCCGTGGTATAACTCACAAACTCGTAGCTTAAAGCAGATAACCCGTAAGTTGGAGAGGAAATGGCGTCTCACTAACTTAGAAGATCTTCACTTAGCCTGGAAAAAGAGTCTGTTGCTCTATAAAAAAGCCCTCTGTAAAGCTAGGACATCTTTCTACTCATCACTAATTGAAGAAAATAAGAACAACCCCAGGTTTCTTTTCAGCACTGTAGCCAGGCTGACAAAGAGTCAGAGCTCTATTGAGCCGAGTATTCCATTAACTTTAACTAGTAATGACTTCATGACTTTCTTTGCTAACAAAATTTTAACTATTAGAGAAAAAAATTACTCATAACCATCCCAAAGACGTATCGTTATCTTTGGTTGCTTTCAGTGATGCCGGTATTTGGTTAGACTCTTTCTCTCTGATTGTTCTGTCTGAGTTATTTTCATTAGTTACTTCATCCAAACCATCAACATGTTTATTAGACCCCATTCCTACCAGGCTGCTCAAGGAAGCCCTACCATTATTTAATGCTTCGATCTTAAATATGATCAATCTATCTTTGTTAGTTGGCTATGTACCACAGGCTTTTAAGGTGGCAGTAATTAAACCATTACTTAAAAAGCCATCACTTGACCCAGCTATCTTAGCTAATTATAGGCCAATCTCCAACCTTCCTTTTCTCTCAAAAATTCTTGAAAGGGTAGTTGTAAAACAGCTAACTGATCATCTGCAGAGGAATGGTCTATTTGAAGAGTTTCAGTCAGGTTTTAGAATTCTTCATAGTACGGAAACAGCATTAGTGAAGGTTACAAATGATCTTCTTATGGCCTCGGACAGTGGACTCATCTCTGTGCTTGTTCTGTTAGACCTCAGTGCTGCTTTTGATACTGTTGACCATAAAATTTTATTACAGAGATTAGAGCATGCCATAGGTATTAAAGGCACTGCGCTGCGGTGGTTTGAATCATATTTGTCTAATAGATTACAATTTGTTCATGTAAATGGGGAATCTTCTTCACAGACTAAAGTTAATTATGGAGTTCCACAAGGTTCTGTGCTAGGACCAATTTTATTCACTTTATACATGCTTCCCTTAGGCAGTATTATTAGACGGTATTGCTTAAATTTTCATTGTTACGCAGATGATACCCAGCTTTATCTATCCATGAAGCCAGAGGACACACACCAATTAGCTAAACTGCAGGATTGTCTTACAGACATAAAGACATGGATGACCTCTAATTTCCTGCTTTTAAACTCGGATAAAACTGAAGTTATTGTACTTGGCCCCACAAATCTTAGAAACATGGTGTCTAACCAGATCCTTACTGTGGATGGCATTACCCTGACCTCTAGTAATACTGTGAGAAATCTTGGAGTTATTTTTGATCAGGATATGTCATTCAAAGCGCATATTAAACAAATATGTAGGACTGCTTTTTTGCATTTACGCAATATCTCTAAAATCAGAAAGGTCTTGTCTCAGAGTGATGCTGAAAAACTAATTCATGCATTTATTTCCTCTAGGCTGGACTATTGTAATTCATTATTATCAGGTTGTCCTAAAAGTTCCCTAAAAAGCCTTCAGTTAATTCAAAATGCTGCAGCTAGAGTACTGACGG
>NC_047106.1:23928287-24000787 GCF_902500255.1 Thalassophryne amazonica
CCCGAGCCACCTCAACTGACTCCTTTCGACATGGAGGAGCAGCAGCTCAGCTCCGAGCTCCTCCCGAGTGACCGAGCTCCTCACCCTATCTCTAAGGGAGCGCCCAGCCACCCTGCGGAGGAAACTCATCTCGGCCGCTTGTACATGCGATCTCGTTCTTTTGGTCATGAGCCAAATCTCATGACCATAGGTGAGGATCTGAACGTAGATCGATCGATAAATCGAGAGCTTTGCCCCCCTACTCAGCTCTCTCTTCACCATGACGGTCCGATACAGCGTCTGCATCACTGCAGATGCTGCACCGATCCGTCTATCTATCTCACACTACATCCGTCCCTCACTCGTGAAGAAGACCCCGAGATACTTAAACTCCTCCACTGAGGCAAGGACACTCCACCGACTTGAAGAGGGCAAAGCACCTTTTTTCCGGTCGAGAACCATGGCCCTCGGATTTGGAGGTGCTGATTTTCATCCCGGACGCTTCACACTTGGCTGCAAACCGCCCCAGTGCACACTGAAGGTCCTGATTTGACGAAGCCAGCAGAACCACATCGTCTGCAAACAGCAGAGACGAGATTCTGTGGTTCCCAAACCAGACCCCCTCTAGACCCTGGCTGCGCCTAGAAATTCTGTCCATAAAAATAATGAACAGAACCAGTGACAAAGGGCAGCCCTGGCGGAGGCCAACGTGCACTGGAAACAGGTTTGACTTACTACCGGCAATGTGAACCAAGCTCCTGCTGCGGTCGTACAGGGACCGGCTAGCCCTTAGCAAAGCACCACGGACCCTGTACTCCCGGAGCACTCCCCACAGGGTGCCCCGAGGGACACGGTCGAATGCTTTCTCCAGATCCACAAACACATGTGGACTGGTTGGGCGAACTCCCATGAACCCTCGACCACCCGATGGAGCGTGTAGAGCTGGTCCAGTGTGCCGCGACCAGGACGAAAACCACACTGCTCCTCCTGAATCCGAGGTTCGACCATTGGTCGAATTCTCCTCTCCAGTACTCTGGAATAGACCTTACCGGGGAGGCTGAGGAATGTGATCCCCCTGTAGTTGGACACACCCTCCGGTCCCCCTTCTTAAACAGAGGGACCACCACCCCGGTCTGCCAGTCCAGAGGCACTGTCCCCGATCGCCACGCGATGATGCAGAGGCGTGTCAGCCAAGACAGTCCCACGACATCCAGAGACTTAAGGTACTCAGGATGGATTTCATCCACCCAGGAGCCTTGCCACCGAGGAGCTTTGTAACCATCTCGGTGACTTCGGCCTGGGTAATGGATACTGATAGTACAAAAAAACAGATCAGGACAATCAAACAGAAACAACATAAAAACAACAAAATAAATAATTAAAATATATAGACATTTTATCCAGTGCGCTCTCAGCCTGGATGTATACCTTGTGCTACTCACAGTTGGATTTGAGAGTGCCACCATGATATTATTGGAAGAATCATCCAGGCGTTGTATAAACTTGTGCATTAAATTTCTTAAAAGTGCATGAAGTGTGCTTACTCCTACAGACACAAACAACTGGCTCACACTCCCTCCTCTGGGAACCTTAAGTAAAATTCTTAAAGCATCGTTGTATGCTACTTGTACTCTCTGCATGCTGGACTTTTTGTAAGAAGACCAGAGGTGTGCAGTGTAGAGTGATGTGCAGTATGCCTTGAACAAAACCACTTTAACTTGAGTGGAGCAAAATGTAAATTTACAGGCTATAGTGTTTGCCTGCGCATATAACTTACAACACTGTCTGTATATGTCGTCATCATCATTCATATCATCTGTAATTCAGTGCTCTAGATATTTTATCTTTTTGCAAACATCAAGAGGATTATTAGACAGTCTGAACACAGGAAATTTGAGACTTTTATCCTGTTTAGTTCTACATATTAGAACAGCGCTTTGCTGGAATTATACTTTATGTCAAATTGCAAACCATAGTCAGAACATACATTAAGAAGCTGTTGCAGCCCAGCACTACTTGGACTAAAGGTCACAAGGTCATCTGCATACATAAGATGATTGGACTAGTACACCACCAATCATACAACCTGTGTTAGTGTCATTCAAGCGTCTAGACAGCTCGTCCATATACAGATTAAATAAACGGGACAAAATGCCACCCTGCCTAACTCCATTGGTCACACTAAAAGGGTCAGATATACTACCCCCCACTTGATGTGCATTTTCTGGTGTGCATACCAATAGGCAAGTACCCTCACAATGTATCCAGGCACCCCTCCTTGCTTTAATTTAATAAATTAAAGCAAGGACTAGAAGGAGAGAGCATATCTCACCCATATTGCCTCTCTTCATTGGCTTCCTGTTAATTCTAGAATAGAATTTAAAATTCTTCTTCTTACTTATAAGGTTTTGAATAATCAGGTCCCATCTTATCTTAGGGACCTCGTAGTACCATATCACCCCAATAGAGCGCTTCGCTCTGACTGCAGGCTTACTTGTAGTTCCTAGGGCTTGTAAGAGTAGAATGGGAGGCAGAGCCTTCAGCTTTCAGGCTCCTCTCCTGTGGAACCAGCTCCCAATTCAGATCAGGGAGACAGACACCCTCTCTACTTTAAGATTAGGCTTAAAACTTTCCTTTTTGCTAAAGCTTATAGTTAGGGCTGGATCAGGTGACCCTGAACCATCCCTTAGTTATGCTGCTATAGACGTAGACTGCTGGGGGGTTCCCATGATGCACTGTTTCTTTCTCTTTTTGCTCTGTATGCACCACTCTGCATTTAATCATTAGTGATTGATCTCTGCTCCCCTCCACAGCATGTCTTTTTCCTGGTTCTCTCCCTCAGCCCCAACCAGTCCTAGCAGAAGACTGCCCCTCCCTGAGCCTGGTTCTGCTGGAGGTTTCTTCCTGTTAAAAGGGAGTTTTTCTTTCCCACTGTAGCCAAGTGCTTGCTCACAGGGGGTCGTTTGACCGTTGGGGTTTTACATAATTATTGTATGGCCTTGCCTTACAATATAAAGCGCCTTGGGGCAACTGTTGTGATTTGGCGCTATATAAAAAATTGATTGATTGATTGAAATATCTTTTTGTGACTCACGCGATCAAATGCCTTGGAAGCATCTATAAACACATTAAAACAGTTGAATTTTTAGATTTATACGAGTTCACTATTTCTTTTAAAGCATAAATACACATATCTGTGCCATGCTTTGGCTTGAACCCAAACTGATTGTCAAGGGAAGAGATATACGAGGTATCTTATAAAACTAACCATCAGTTTTATTAAAAAAAAAAAACTATATGTATTTGAATGACATGCGATTACACCAATCATGCTTGAACCCTCGTGCGCATGCGTGAGTTTTTTCACGCCTGTCGATGACGTCATTTCCCTGTGGGCAGGCTTTGAGTGAGCACTGGTCCAGCCCTCTCGGCTGAATTCCTTTGTTTCACACGCTGCTCTAGACGCCGTGCATTGCTTTATCAAACTTTTTTCAGGACCTGTGGGGAATATCTGAGTGGACACTATTCGAGAAATTCAGCTGGTTTTCTGCGAAAAGTTTAACGGCTGATGAGAGATTTTGGGGTGTTTCTGTCGCTTTAAGGACTTCCCACGGAGCGGGACGTCACGCAGCGCTCCCAGGCGACGTCGTCTGGCTGTTTTCGAGCTGAAATCATCCTAATTTAAGGCTCTGTTGACCCAGGACGTTGTGAGAGAACAGAGAAGATTCAGAAGAGGCCGGCATGAGGAGTTTATGTGGACATTCCACTGTTAAAGGTCATTTTGTAATGAAAGACGTGCGCGCAAATTCGCCAAGTCGTTTCCGTGACGCTGCCGCAAATCTGTGTGCGTCGCGACAGGAAAAACTCCTCCGTCTGGAAAACCATTTGTAAAATTCAGGCGGCTTTTGATGGCTTTCAACAAGTGAGTAACTGAGAAATGGTTTAACAGTTGGGTATGTTCCAACTTGCCCGTTAAGTTCCAACGGAGGTGTTTTTTCCTGTCGCGACCCCCCTGCGGTCGGGTGCGGCCCGACATGCGACTCTGCCCGCACGTTCTTTCATTACAAAATGACCTTTAACAGTGGAATGTCCGCATAAACTCCTCATGCCGACTTCTTCTGAAAGTTCTCTGTTCTCTGATGACTTACTGGGTGAACAGAGCCTGAAATGTGGAAGTTTTCAACTTGAAACAGCGAGATGACGCCGCCTCAGAGCGCAGATCGCCGTCAGGCACCGTGGGCTGTCCTTAAAGCGACACTACCAGACCAAAATCTCTCATCAGCCGTTAAAATTTTCAACAAAAACCAGCTGAATTTATCGAATGGTGTCCACTCAGTTGTGCCTTACAGTTTTGAAAAAAATTTTATCAAACAAAGCAGCAGTTTCTGAGCCATTCCTAAACAATGAAAAAATCGATGAGAGGGTGGGCGACTCGTCACTCAAAGACTGCCCACAGGCGAATGACGTAACCGAAGGCGTGAAAAAACTCTCGCATGCCCACGAGGGTTCAAGCATGTCTGATATAATCACACGTGATTCAAATCCATATGGTTTTTGAAAAAAATAATAAGGTCGGATACTTTTCTAATAGACCTCGTATACATTCACTCTGTCAAGGAGAATTCTTTCCATCACCTTTGACAATATACTGGCCAGTGCAATAGGTTGATAATTGTCCAGACAGCCAACCTTTCCAGTTTTGTCCTTAATGACCGGTACAAGCAGAATGGATAGCATACGATCTGGCAATATGCCATGTATCAACATCGATTCATCATGGGTCACAGAATCCTCCACATACGGGTTATATTGTAAACAGTTAAAAAGAGAACTAAAATGTTTTCTCCATAGTTCAGCAATATTATCTTCACCAGAAACTCCTTCAACAGTACAAGGAAGGGAAGATTTACAGTTATTGATGGACCGCACCTCTTTCCAAAAGTCAGTAATACTGTTACCCATCATTTTACTAGCCATAGAGTCGGCCCTCATGGCTTGCTCATTTCTAGAGATAAAACGAACAGCGTACTTATATCTGGCATTAGCCAGCTATTTACTCTCAAGCTCTGGGCCCTGCCTAGGTCTCCCAGCCAGGACCCACAGCTTATAACGTTTCCCGGGCTTCGCATGATATGGGGCCACATGTTCATGCCATCCAGGTCTTACTTTATTTTCCCTGATTCTCTTGTTTTTAGCAAGCGGTTTTTCCAGCTTCATACAGAGCAGCCACTACAGCATCATACATGGCACATAAAGGCCAGTCTATTCAGATACTCAACCTCATTTTCACTGGACTCATATGGAGTATAAACATTTAAAACAATAAAGTTATTACATTTGTGAATATATTGTAAACCAATACACCAGTCCACATCAAGCTTTACTGGCTTTATCACAGCATCAAGCTTTTTGTCGAAGAGAACAGCCACCCCCCAGAGATTCTGTGTCTGACAATAGCCTTGCTGAGGTCAGTTGTTGACTCTCCCACTCCAAGAAAATTTGGATCAAGAGTGTTTAATTTTTCCAAATCTTGTTTAGCAGTAAAAGTCTCTTGCAAACATAAAATGTCACATTTCTGCCAGTAGACTGTCCACAGCAGAACGTCGAGCTTATCTCCATCACTCTGCCCTAGTCGTAGGCCACGGCAGTTCTGCAGTAGACTGTCCACAGCAGAACGTCAAGCTTTATCTCCATCACTCTGCCCTAGTCGTAGGCCACGGCAGTTCTGCCAGTAGACTGTCCACAGCAGAACGCCGAGCTTTATCTCCATCATTCTGCCCTAGCCGTAGGCCACGACAGTTGTAGGATATCACCCGAATTGACGTTTCCATAAGGACTAGCTGTCACTGACCGCAGTGGGCACTTTGCGTGGCTCATAATACGCCTTATCAGAGCTCCTTCAGGCCAGAGTTCAGGGTTATACATTTCACCAACATCGTTGCATTCAGCAGTGACTTTAAAAGAGCTAACCCTGCTGCTACGTGCATTGTCAATTTTCTGACAGGTGACAATTCTGTTCAGTTTACATTTAAGGTACTCAGCAAGTGTGTCTGCATCAAGGTCTGAGGAAAAATTTGTCGCAAACACACTCACTATTTTAGTCTTCACAGTTTTGATGGTACTCACAGTTCCAGTGCCGACTATGGACGCAGGGCCAGGTCTTTTACGCACCACAGAAGTGGAAGCGTGCCCATCCAGAGCTGTAGAGACAGCAGCCTTTGTTTTGGTCGGACTGAAACCGGCTTACCCTTTTTCACAATGGTACTCCATCACGGGGATCTACTGGAAGCCACTGATCCAGCAGCATGGCTCCTCACAGCTACATCCAGGCAATAGACTCATCTCCATCACACTGCACCGGTGTGGTACAGTGCACTACGCCACCAGTCGCATTCAGGTCCGCGAAGCCAACGGCGCCTTGATGTAGGTCCTCATGCAGCACATCACCACTTCTCACACCCGACGGCGACGTCAACGGCTCCATCACACGCGGTGTGTCTCTCGTCGCCTTCAGGTCCGCGGCTCCCAGCACGTGTTGCGTATCGCTTCCTCTCACCCCCGGCAGCGACGGCTTCATCACGCTCCCCGGGCCACGGCGAGAGGCCTTGTCAGGCCCTGGAGCAAACACCGCAGCAGCACTTGTTGTTGGGTTAGCAGATCGGCACTCCAATACTGTCACTCGCCTGTTGATCTCCACCGTTTCAGCACGAACAGTTTCACAAACACCCTTCTGAAGTTGGGTGATGTGTTTCAGAGCTCCCACTTCCGCACATAGCTGCTCCATTCTCCGAAGCAAATAGGAACATCTAGGCTCGAGAATGTCACCGGCGGCAGCTCATCCAAATAGTGAGACACAAATCTGGGGATATCCTCCCCCCCGTTCATTTAAAACTTTGAGGCAGAGTTTTATGTTGTTAGCGTCTCTGTTTTGTCCTTTGTGCGCAATGCATCGCTGTAAAGTCCCCGGACAGACTTCAAAAAGAACTTTCTTGGAGGCTTCAATTGCTTCCGAGTCAAAAGTGTTTGTAGCCAACAGCACAATTTCTTCCTGGCTTAGAGTTTTGATTTTCACAGCAAGAAAATTTAAAAGTTAATCCTCCACTATGACTTTGCCGTCGTCCGTTTTTAAAAATCTCTGGTTTTAATCGTCGGCGTTTGAAAGCAGGAGCCCCCAAATTAGAGCAACCAGCCGTATCCGCCATATTGGAGGGAAAAAAAAAATGTGTGTGTGTGTATATATATGTATATATATATATATATATATATATAATGTGTGTGTGTGTGTATATACACATATATATGTATACACACACATATATATATATATGTCTATATATATGTGTATATGAGGTCTGTTAGAAAAGTATCCGACCTTTTTATTTTTTTCAAAAACTATATGGATTTGATTCATATGTTTTTACGTCAAGCCAAGCTTGAACCTTCGTGCGCATGCGTGAATTTTTCCACGCCTGTCGGTTGCGGTCATTCGCCTGTGGGCAGGCTTTGAGTGAGCACTGCTCCACCCCTCTCGTCGTCGTGTCATTGCGAGGAAATGGCGGAATGATTTGGGCTTTTTTTTCCATCAGAATTTTTTCAGAAACTGTTAGAGACAGGCAGCTGGAAACCATTCGAAAAATTTATCTGGCTTTCGGTGAAAATTTACGGGCTTCACAGAGAATAAGGAGTGTTACTACAGCTTTAAGGACGGCCTACAATGGCGCACGGCATGCCGCGCTCTGAGCCGCCATCGAGAGGCAGAAACCACCACATCATTTCTAAACGGATGGCTGTGTGGAGCCGGGACCGTCGTGTGCAATTTCTCTGGTTATCACAAGAGCTGGACATCAGCCATTTTCCGGTAGATTTCACTTTTAACAAGAGATTTTGTGATGGAAAGCTGCGCGGAGGCTTCGCGCGTCACGACCGATTCGCTGATGAAGCGAGAAAGGAGCACCTCCGTTTCGGAGTGCCAGAGGACAAGTTGGGACATGCCTATCTCGACTTTCAGTGTTTACCAGTCGAGTGAGTATAAGAGAAATTGTGGAGAGCTGGGCAGGATTTGGAACCTCCGGCCACAAAGGGTATTGCTTTTAACCGCTACGAGGTCTCAGCCCAGTTGTGGTTTTTGTTCAAAGTTGAACAGCTTGAGCTCCTTTTTTTGTCATTTTTGGTTGGGATGCAGCAACAAAGCAGCCTGTTAGGAGGCAAGCCGGATTAAGCCCTTTGGTCCCATTTTGCACTTTTTTGTATCGTGGGCTGTCGTAGTGGAATAGCCCTGTTAGCATTTGAGTTGTAACCAAATCAACAATTCTTGTAGTGGACAAAATTATGCCTGTTTCAACATGTGTCACTGCATTATATGCGGGAGCTTGGCAAAACACCTCAGCAAGCTGAGTTGTGGTAAGGGACTTAAAAAAAAAAAAAAAAAAAAATCTTCCAGATCTGTACAAAATTCCAACAGAGAAATGGATCCGTGACCTGACAAATTGGTTGCATTTAGAATTCGGGCAAATCTACACACATGTAATCATGATTGTAAAATATAAATGGACATAAAATATTCTGTCTGTTAAGAGCTTCACCTCTTGTTCCACGTGTGTATTTCCCACCGGTGTCACGTACGTCCACTAATGCTTCAGCTGAACGGTGCTGTTTCTTTTTTTTTCTCCCTTGTTTCAGAAGCCATAACTGGCAACTGTCTTCTAGTGTTAGCGGAGGTTAGCCTGTAAGCTCACCGTCATGCTGATAATCATTCGAGTACATTTGTTTAATGAAGCTGCTGTAAATGAAGAAATCATCAAAAATTCATCAAAATATCAATGTAAATTGCGAAGGTGTTTTGCTTCTTTCATTTTGTTTCCTAAGCGAGGCGGAAAGAATTGTACGTGACACCTGATTGGCTGATTACTTGGGTGGTATGAAAAATATACCCGTCTGCGAAAAGGGTGTATTGCTATTTATTCTTTAGTGTTTTATCCAATCATATTGGCGTATCATTTATAGGTATATGATAATGTGATGTATTATAGGTTTGATGTTCCAGGTGTATATTTGGTAACTGTTTGACTCTTATGACACTTATTTGTTGATAGTGTTAATTTCTTATCAGTCAATCAATCTTATCATTACATATTGCATATGGGATATTTTGTCTGCCTACAGCCGGCGTCCGTGGATGTAAAAAAAAAAAAAAAAGGGTTATGGTACATTTAAGACAATTTTGGACCCAGAAGGTTGTACCTGGAGCTGTTATTAGCGCACCATTTGAAGCAGCAACAGTAGTGGAACTAAAAAGATGGTTAAAGTACAGAAGTGCAAGTTTAAAAGACGAGAAAAGATCTGACAGAGGAAAGTTCAGACTAACTTTCTTCTATGAGTTTTTACCTTGTGAGTGATGGGCTAAGTTGCACATATTTAGAGGTCAAATGTTCATAAAATGCTTAATATTTGGGCTTTTTCCACAGGAAAAAAAACTGTTGTAATTGAGATCTTGGCTATGCATCATTGAGAACATTCAGAGCAGTAAGTGTACGTTGCATCAACTGTGTGCTGGGCCAAGAACATGCATTTCTCTGTGGTTGGGACTCTGAACCTCTGGGGAAAGAAAGGGAATTGTTTCTGCACTAAAATGCGGCAGGGGAAAGCTGCTCTGGGCGAGGGTGCAGGGATTTCGGGAAGGATTTAGTAAGTTACGTGTCAAATGGCGCCACGATTTTGCTGCAAGTTGTAGACAAAACTACCATATTGGTGGTTTTGGTGGAAGTGGTTTGAGTGGAAAAATCTTTGCTGTGTCTACCATTTAAGTTTTTTGGCTGCTGCAGACTCTGGGTTAATGTCGGCTTGAACTTGCTAAACTTTCTTATTTCCAGCCCTCCCAGTATTGTGAGTCCACTTGTTTCTAAATTCTGCATTCTAGGAAAACATAGTTCACGTGTTTATCCCTGAGATGGTTATTGAAGCACCCAGAGACACAACAAGTAATCCCCAGCATTCTGAGCCTTTTGTTTACTTTGGGAGTGTGTCTGTGCGTCCACAGCAGGCACACATTTCCCACAATCCCCTGCGTGAACCGAAATCCAATATGGCGGGTATGCAGTCCCCCTATTTTCCAGTGAGAGCATTTTTAGACTTGCTAGAGATGTTCCTGAGAACACTGCATAAGCTCCTAATTGGCTTATAGTGTACCGAATGTGCTTGCTCGTATAATGGATGCATTTTACGAAAATTCAGCACAGTTGTACAATGGAGTGAAATATGTGGTTTGAAAATGAACAGTAAGCAACCAAACTGCATTAAAGAATGACCTAAATCATACAATGGACTCCCCCCCCTTACAATGGGACAAATTAATCAATGCCACATGACATACAATCCACCAATCAAAGGACAAGTATAGTTTAGGCACTATATAAATTCATATGCTGTCATACCATCGCATACAGGTCACAACCTATTAACTGCTAAGTTTGCCACCACAAGCACTGCAGAATGCTGCGTTCTGTGAGAGGGGCCCTATTAGTGTGTGTACCTTTCCAAGCTTACTGTTTACAGTGTATAACCTTATAATGCAACAATTAATTGCACAAACTAGAGCCAAAAATGCTTCTACAAACAGTAGGGCAGCACAGAACACTGTCAGCGCAACGCCTTTAGCAAATGTTACAGTATTCACTGCTGTTACTCAAGAGTCCAAACAATTTTATCTTATTTTAGGACAACAATCAACATTAAATGTTGCCATTGAACATAGTATTAATGGAACATTTGCTAAGTTAGTGATACTGTTTTCTTGTTAATGGCTGTTAGCAAATCTGTTGGTACATCACTGCCAACACATGGACCGTAGCATGTACCAGCAGACTGAGAAAGTACATACTATATAGGAATTGCTGTTCGGTGCCTATATGAGGCCTGTTGGTGCTGGTATCTTTCTCCTCATTCCGTAGCCTGAAGCAATCGAGTCTGTGATTACTTTGGATGGGACACCAGTCCGACACAGGTTGACAAAGTGAAGTTAAGAATACCATGTAAAACACAATAAATACTTTGTTGCAAGTAAAAGTTTACACTTAAAATATTACTCAATAAAAGTACAAAAGTATTAAAATATAGTACCAAAAATAAAACTTGCTTGGGGGAAAAAAATTACTTGACACGTTCTGAATCTTAAATAAATGAAATCAAATATGGTGATGATAATTTTTGGTCACAGTGCCAACCACTAGTGGAGATGGGTTGTAGTGTGAAGGTGTTTCATCCGTCAAATGAGCAATTGTAATTGTGATTAGTTTTAAAGGTATAGTGCCACTGTGTTTTTTTTTTTTATTTAAGTCAGGTGTCTCCAACCCTGTTCGTGGAGAGCACTGACCCTGCATGGGTTCTAAATCTCGCTGTTCTACTCCCAGGTAATTAACTATTAGGAGTGCTCAGCCAATCAAGAGCTGGAAAACACCAGTTTTGATAACTCAGGTGTGACCTGAGCAGGTAGATGTGGAAAACATGCAGGTCAGGTGCTCTCCAGGAACAGGGTTGAGACTCTGATTTAAGTCCTAAAATAATTTTCTTTGGCATCACTATAATTTTATTCCTTGGCATTTAGGTCATCTAATTTAACCTTTATTTAACCAGGTAGTCCCATTGAGATCTCTTTTGCAAGGGAAACCTGGGCAATTCTAAAGTTTTCCAATTCACCTAACCTGCATGTCTTTAAATGAGAGAGGTAAACCGGAGCAAACATGGGAGAACATGCAGACTCCAAACAGAAAGGCCACAGGTTCCATGACCTTCATGCTGTGGAGGAAACAGTGCCAAACACTTATGCACCGTGCTACCCAAGGGTAAGGGATTATAATGTGATATTGTCAATATGATAAAAATTTATGCTGTCTGGAAACCATTTAGAATTTCAACCCCTGAGGGGGAGAAAATTCAAATGATCAGATGCTTTGACCAACATTTGGAAGTGATTTACAAGACATCTTAGGGGTGTTAACACAAGATGGGTCACACGTAATCTTAAAAACCTCACGCATGTGCACCCGGACTTCCTCCTGTTGTGGTCTGCATTATGGCGATGAAGGACAAGACAATATTCACTATGGAATTTCCTCCAGATAACTATGTCCTCATTAAAATGAGCTGTAATTTTGCAGCATTACAAAAAAACCTACATATTAATTGTTGCAGATTAATTTCGAATTGACTACTTGTTTCCAGCTTGAATGATTATTAAGAATAATCATTATGAGCTTGTCTGAGACTTTAGTTGCTTTGGTTCCTCAGTAAATGAAACCGCAGTTTACTTTAATGTATGTTGCATTATGCAGTAAGTCTAGCAAAAGGCAGAATATGGTCAGTGTGACCTTTGAACTAGAGCCCCGACGTATGGATTTTTTTTTGAGGCCGATGCTGCTAACGATATTTGGATTTAAAAAATGCTGATAATCGATAAATTGGCTGATTTGCTGAATGCCGATAAATCAGCCGATATTATTTATTTATTAAATGAATAAAATGTTCTTTTTTTGGACCCTTAACAAAAAGGGTATGAGCTAAAAGCTGAAGCTTTGTCCTCATATTGAGTACTTGATAACAGAGAAGAATTTTCAAGTTCACAAACAATGCAATTGGAGCAGTTAGGGGGCTATTCAAAAGTGCCAGCTAGTAAGATATCACTCCTGAAAATGATCTTTGCCATATCACGTGAGGTAATTCTGCCCTACAATTGGATTTTGGAAAAACCATGTGATGGAGAACCAATTCCAATTAGACACTCACATTGCGCACGTCATCACACATCCTCTGAGGAGTACCAAGATGGGCCGATGGTGGATTGAAAGTCTGCAGTTAACTTTTCAGCAAAAAAGTACATTTCTATCTCCATATCATTAAAAAGTTATTTACAATTTAGTAAAGCTTGGTCCTAGCCGTCGTATACTACGGCGTCGGCCCCAGAGGGTTTATGGCGAACGGACAGTAATTCCCAGAACCTTCCGGACGACCAGTGAATCTGAATGTTTCAACCTCTTAGTAGTAAGGAAAATTTTTCATGCTAGAAATAAGGTCTACACAATGTGGGCTTAATAAAAAGCGTGACCGACGCATGAATCAATTTGACACAATTACTACATAAACTGAGTTAATCAAACCTGAGTTGAACTGAAACGGGAGAAATGTGGGGTGAATGTAATCGCAGAGTTATTTACAAACAACAATCCTTATAACTTACTTGCATGCTTTTGTCAGCCGATCAGTGCAGTGTGATGGTGACTACGGGGGCCAGTGATAAACACATGTAAGCAGGGGTGTAAACAGCTCTCAGTTGAATGGAGTCAGAGGTCCATCACTGGACAAATGGTGCAAGGGACATTTTACATTCCCGACACAAACATTATTTCAGTAACTGCTCTGTTTATGGGAAATTATCGGCGTTCTTTCGGCAAAATTCAGCCAATAGTGAGTACTTTGAAAAGAGCTTATCTTGGCCGATAATATCGGCCAGCTGATATATCGGTTGGGCTCTACTTTGAAGTCTTTGCTTACATCAGGGAGCGCCAAGATTGTGTCCTATGTCACATCTAATCCCACAGATCTACAGCTCTGTTGGGATCTGAACTATGTTGCATTTGTCAACGGACACAACACACACACTTCACACGTTGTAGCCTTTTGAGTTATTTTGAAACTGCTGGAAAAAAAAACCTTCAGTGATGACATGATGATTTGACTCTAGTAAAATCTGTCTGTTTGTCTGTTTTAAAGAAGAAATATTTCCAGCAAATTTGAAACAAAACGTCTCCTCTTAGGGACATTCTGTAAATTTGCATGATAATAATCCACGTCTCGAATAATCCACGTCTCGCGACATACAAAGCACCAATCAAAAGACAAGGATCCACTCTGCTGTTATATAAAAAATTAATAAAAGATAACATTATTGCTGTATTCGCTGTTGTGTAAAGAGTAATTCTATATAGGCCCTGAGGCCTGTTGGTGACTGTGCTTATCTATGGATTCCGTAGTGTCAAGTGGATGAGTCTACAACGCTACTAGTCAGCTAAGAGTAGAATGGTATGCAAGTGCAGAGTTTTTGCAGCAGTAACCCGCAGTAATGAACTTTGCACTTGTTGGTTGAGTTTGGCCTTGGTGTGGATTTTGACATCACTTTATGCATTGCATGCTGGACATTGTAGGATCTTCACTAGGCTGCTATAAAGTAGATGTTCTGTCTGATCATATTGTATCAATTTAAAAACTGATCACCGTACACTTTTCTGCTCAACAACTGCACAAATGGCTGAATGTGCCATGTTCTACAAACCAAATGTTGTAGCTTTGCATTTAACATTAACAACAGTTCATTAGTTTCATTCCTGAAACCATGTGTGGTCTTCGTCCTGTAATGACAGATGTAATTGGTGTGAACGATATCGAGGAAACCACAGAAAAAACACTTAGCTTGACTTCTTTCACTTTACCCCTCAGTTCAAACATATGGAGTTATAAATAGGAGCCTGATAAAATATGGATGAACGATAACAAACTGGCTGCACTTGCTGCTTTTTATAGGAGCTCGGTTACAGTTGGGATGGAAGTCAGAAGTGAGCCGTCATCACGTCCAACATGCTGTTAGCTTGTCATGGAACTTTGTTAGTGTGTGGGCTTTTGCTGCACACGTTCTGCTTTCACGGGTACAATTAACACCATGCCTTGAGCTGTGAAAAAAAATGAGAGGATCTCTGCAGTGAACCAAGCTTACATCTAGTGATCAACACACAACAGCTTGTGTCGCTAACGTGCTCACACTTTGGCTCTCGACGTGTCAGTTAGCGTGCCCTCTGGTCATGTTCTTTACAGTTAGAGACATACTGCAGGGTGTGCTCAGAGTCTCTTACCCATGTGGCATTCTGTGCACTTGGAACCATTACATACCATTGAAAGATGACTATGAATCTATGGCTATGGCTGAAATTATTGTATTTTCAGAAATTCAGATGGCGGGGGTGGGGGTGGGGTGGATCTTGTGTAATTAATAGGACTCAAGTAATTTAAATAAAAAAACAAATTCCATAAATGTACAGTAATATACTCTAAGCATATTTCCTGCTTAAAAAAATTAATTGCATTTCACCTGACTGCTTTCTTATGTAGGTTTATTTCTCAGTAGCTGTGCAGTGTTCTCTCTGGGGTTCAAAACTGTTGGCCACTGTACCTAGTTGGTGGTAGTTTCAGTTAGCCACACATTAATAAAAAGTGCAAATTCAAAACAACATTCAAGATAGCTATACTGGTGTACTGCCACTAAGCTCTTTAACATTTAAGTCATAAAAACGTACTGAAAGGAAAATGCTTTTGACAAAAAATACAGATTTGTTCTATTTATGCCCAGAGATCAGGGATCCACCATGTAGAGTTTATTTATGTCCAGAGTTTAAGGATCCAGTGAGCAATTTCATATTTATTTACTTTAAGACTCAATAAAATGTTGTTGACATAGAAACCTGTAAAGCCTACTTTTAGTACACAGAAAATTCACAAGAGCTATCGATAAGGAATCGGCTCGATAATGGTATCGATATCAATAAAATCTTATCAGTACCCATCCCTAGTCATGGTGCAATAAATATCACACATTTTTAAAATATCATCTATAAGACAGGTAAAAATACTGACAAAATATTGGATATCGAAGCCTGGATTGGTGGTTGCAGCCCTTCTTGTAACAGGCTTTGTGTGCTTGCTGTCTGTCATGTCGGAGTGAGATTTTAACACAGGTGGTATCTGAGCGCTGCTGCTTTGAATAGACACCTGTGGCGCTGCATCTCAGTGACTGGTCAGGAATGAAAACCATGTGGGAGTGCGTGACGGCACTGTGGCAGTAGACTGGTGACAGTGGCCCCGTCCCTCTGTTCTCACTCTCTCTCACACACACATTATTTTCTCGCATCACACTGGTTTCTTCTCCAGAATGGGTCAGCCTATTACATGAAGCAGTCTGTGCTTTTTTTTTTTTTTATTCGCTATGTCAGTCGTTATGAAGAATACGGTCAGGTGACCCACATGAAATCACTTCCTGTGGACTTTGGCCCAATCAGCCCCGAGGTGCACTCTCTAATTAATATTTCTGTGCTCTCAGCAATGGCACACATTTGACATCCGTATGTTCTGCTTCGTTACAGTACATCATGTTCTCTTTCCGTGCAGATTTGTGGTGCTCCTGTTAAGAATGGATTAATTTATTTTTATACCTGCTGCAAACAAAATTTTGTTGAGCTGGGTGGAGCGGATTGGGGGGGGTTACATAGAAATCTCCTTGTCCCTCCATTGATGTTTGAAGTGCAAGTCTTGGTGTATTTCAATAAAACTTCACACTGCAGTAGCACAACTTACAATGACGTGCATGAAGGCAAATACTTGTGGTCTGACTTCTTACAGCGAGAGATAATTGGGCTTATTTAATTAACTCATCATCCTAAAGTGTGTGGATCTGAATGAAATGTCGCACAATTGTCATACACCATGTGTGAATGTAATGCGCGCACCGCATACAAGTAGTTGCTGTACTCAAAAGACCAAGATTCCTTGCGCATAGGACATGCGCAGAACACAAAGTAATGTTCCTTTCTATGGGGATATCCGATGCGCGTTTATATGACCTGATATTCGGGTTAGAAAAGGAGTAACCCCAGGGGTCATATTCGGGTTTTTAAAAGCCGGAACAGCTGGAGCCGGAACTGCCGGAACTGCTGGAGTCTGCAGCCATACAGTCTTGGGCTGCTGCACATCAGCCAAGACATCTCATTTTGGGAGGGAAAAAAAACCATTTTGATCAATTACAGTTTATCGTTTGTATTACAATGTGTCATTTTGATTTTAAACGACGATTTGTTTTGAAGTTATTAATTCCAAGTGGACTCGACTCAGCAGAGAGTGGAACAGCATTTGGAGCAATGGGACAGAGGACGATTGTCGTTTCTTTCTCCCAACAAGACAGAAGTCTGGTTAGTCACTTTAATCTGCACAAAAGTGACTCACGATTGACATATTTCAATGGCTTTGAGAGATGATACGAAGCCGACTTGCAACTTCTGAAGAGGAGGAAAGCAAAGATCCAATGAAGCAGTGGATCGAAGTTCTGCATGTGTCTGTTTATAATCTTCTCGCCCAGAAGAAAAAAAGAGTGTTTTACACAGGAGAGAAAAGTGAGAAAATGTTAATGCCTGTTTGAGAAAAGTGTATAAAGTGTGTAGTGAGGGGTTTTACAGCCTTAAAACATCTATAATAATTGCAAAAAAATAGTGCTGACTACTTCACGGATTTTGCCTTTTGCGGGTTATTTTTAGAACGTAACTCCCGCGAGAAACGAGGGACCGCTGTATTTCATTGGTATCGTGAAAGACATGAATATATGTCTTTATTGACGGTAGAAAGTACAGAGATAGCGACATTTACAAGAAGGTGGCCGAAAAGTTACGCAAAGCAGGATTTGCACGAACGCCAGACTAAATCAAGCACCAGTGGAAGACGTGCGTCGCTGTTTAGATGGGGATATTCCAAATGATACCAATGGCCATGTATACAGGAGTGACTCTGTCTGCTTACACATGTAAACAGGTTATTCCTAATGATTCAGAAACCGGAATATTGACCTTATCCCGAATATTAATGGCATGTAAATGTAGCCATAGTGATTCTGGCACTGCACAGCAGCCAACTTAACAAACTGGAAGAGGATTTTTTTTTTTTTTTTTTATGTTATGCAGATCAGTTTTGTACTTTAAATGACAGTTGCCTTCAACAATGCAGATGTTTGGTGTGAAACAGAAGTTATTGATGAGTTTTAATGGCGCCAACGTATCGCTGTGAATGGTGAGTGTGTTTCATGGGGGAGAAAAAAAGTCTAAAATGCAACATTGAGACCAGACGATCCTTGGTTCAAATCCCCGCTTGACTGGAAAATCATTAAGGGCCATTGGGCAAGGTCTTTAATCTCCTATTGCTCCCAGTGTGTAGTGAGCGCCTTGTATGGCAGCACCTTGACATCGGGGTGAATGTGAGGCATAATTGTAAAGCGCTTTGAGCGTCTGATGCAGATAGAAAAGTGCAATATAAATGCAGTCCATTTACCATTTAACAGATTCCAGGATAGAAGAGGTGCAGAATGTCAGACTTTTATATCAGTAGGAGTCAAAATCTGACCAGATGTCCGAGTCTGACATCTGATACCTTCTGTTGAAAGCTCTGACTAACTTTAATGTTGAACAGAGGACTTTTTAATCCATTATAACGTTGTGAAAAAAGCCAGTTGTCACTGTCAAGTCACTTTCAAAAAAACATTGCTCCACAGTAGACTGTGTATGTTATGAAGATCGCCATAGAAGTGCTGCAGACGGGCTCAACTGATCTTGCATAAAAATGAATATGCGTTTAGCGGCAAGGGGAGTTATGGCCCTGGCAAGGTTTCCCATTGGTTTTGTGCCCACCAAGCCAAAAACAAACAAAAGAAAACTAGGGGAATCACTGAAAAGATAGAAAAAACAGAAATGCTCAGACACACAAATATACTGTTTCAAATACCATCGTGTGTCTGTGTAAAATATGACCCCCCCCCCCCCCCATCTCAAACTCTGATATTAAACTCAGCT
Organism: Thalassophryne amazonica; assembly: GCF_902500255.1. NCBI lineage: Eukaryota > Metazoa > Chordata > Actinopteri > Batrachoidiformes > Batrachoididae > Thalassophryne > Thalassophryne amazonica. The sequence continues at coordinate 23,946,911 of NC_047106.1, forward strand.
TCTGGAATACTCCACACATTCTCACATTTGAAATGCACAGAAACATTCGTGGCTCTGCTTATTGTTGATTTTTCAGTTACGCCTTTGTTAGTTTGCTAACAAAAAACAAAGAAAAGAACCACAGGGCAAATAGTGCAGCAGCACTCATTCAAGCAGTAAGCCAAAGGTCAGCAGACCAGTGGCAGTTTTTTTTTTTTTTTTTTTTTTAAAGCAAGCTCACTTCTGTAACTGCATCATTATGTACTTTTTACCTTCACCAACAAAGTTGGGCAGAGGTTATATGTTCACCTGTTTGTTTTTCTGTGTGTTTGTTTGTGAACAGCCTGTAACCCACAATTTTTCATATATTGTTATGAAATTTTTACCGTGGGTTCATATCCTGATAGACAAGAACTGTTCAGTTTTCAAGGTCATCGGTCAAGGGCCAAAGTCAGAAAAAGTCGCATTATTGGGATATTACATAGGCGAAAAAAAAAGTTGCTCTTTTAGTCAATGCAATACATCAAAGTTCACCAGATTCAATAGTTTTTATCCTCATTACGTGTGTTTTTAATCTGTGAGACACAAGATGCATGGCAGTTTTTAAAAAAATTTCCCAACATGGGTTTTCTTTAACCCTCTGGGGTCCGAGGGCATTTTTTGGACAGTTCACTCGCCTGGCATAAATGTTATTATTGCTGTTAACAGCTCTCCCTGCATCCCACAGTCAAGTTTTATGTCTCTTTTTTAAGGACAACCTGTACTTTCAAAATATATATACTATAGTTGTGTTTTATAAGTGTAATACAAGTTTAAAATCAGAAATAAGAAAGGAAAAAAGTAAAGCGGAAAATAATTTTCCACACACATTTGTTCAAACACACAGCAAACTATAATAAACAACTGTTTTGACACTTTATAAAGGTAATTTGGGGTCTTGTGTGAAAGACTGTACAACAAAAAGGTTCAAACAATAAACACAAATGCACATTTTGAACAATATATACAAAACGGTCTATGCGTTGTGTTTGTCTTCATCTCAAAGCAATTTCTGTCTGCTATTACACAAAAGTCACATCACAAACTTCTACTATGAAGTTGACTGTGTGTTGTTCTCTCCTGCTCTGAAAGCAACATTCACACTTCGAGGCTCATTCAGTTTGAGCTGTGGCCCCTCCCCCCTCGCTCCATTGATATGGTAAACAGTGCTTTACGCCGGAGCAAGAGAGCTTGCCACAGGTTTACCCACTAACATTCACAGGAAAACTAGTCGAGCAATCCTGATACTCACACACTGTTTGAGCACGTGAGATTGTATGAGAGGCTCTCCGTCTGCTCACTTTCGCTGTGCATAATGGCGCAGAGCACATTGGAGCAGCCGGGGGGCTATTCAAACGGGCCAACGCGTAACACATCACTCCTGACAACAATCTTTGGTGTGTCACGTGAGGTGAATCTGCCCTACGATTGGATTTTGGAAAAACCACGTGACGGTGAACCAATTCCGATTGGACACTCACATTGCTCACGTCATCACACAGCTTCTATGAGGAGTACAAAGATGGTGGACGGTGGCTCGAAAGTCCGTGAAGTTAACTTTTCAGCAAAAAAAAAAAAGTTTCTATCTCATATCTTTAAAAAGTTATTTATAATTTAGTAAAGCTTGGTCTCAGCCGTCGTATACGACAGCGTCGGCCCCAGAGGATTAAACATATAAAATGTCATAATTTCTAGCTACTGCCTCATGTCAGGATTACACACTCTATTACATAAAATAATCATGTGACCAATCTAAATCAAAGATAACAAATAGAAAAGAATAATTATTAAATTGAGATGTCCTAATTGAGGTTTTTCTTCATAATCCAGATCTGTGCCATTTAATATTGAGTACTTGTAGGTATGAAGTCATGATGATTTCCTATACTTGCAGTGTGTACACTTTAAGTATTTTCAAGTTAATCTAATGTACCGTATTTTCTGCACCATAAAGCGCACCGGATTATAAAGCGCGCCCTCAATTAGCGGGTACTTAACCCTTACAAAAGGCGCACCGGATTATAAGGCGTGGCCTCAATTAGCGGGTACTTAACCCTTACAAAAGGCGCACGCTAAAACATATAGTCTACAAAAACAAAACAAAAAAGGTCACGGAAGCAAAACGGTGAGTTTATTTGAACTTTTTAACAACTTTGAACTACCGGTATTTAACAATATGGTACTCACATTTTTTATTATGGTTCTGTCACAAATCCATCGAAGTCTTCATCTTCTATGTCTGAATTGAACAGATGGTCTTCTAGCTGTGGCCACCTCGCTTTGTTTCTGCGGAAACTCTGTTTGGTCTTTTTAACTTGGCACAGTTCATTTTCTTGTTTCCTCTCACAGCTGCTCTATTCCCATGAACAACTGCGTAACTGATAGCCTGCAGTTTGAATTGTGCCTCGTAAGCATGTGTCTTCGCTGGCGCCATTTTCGGGGGTCCTTAGACAAACAAATGTTGCTTTCCAGGATACCTGTAGTATACGGTAACTACCGGAGGAGTGGCGGAGGTAAGTGTACATACCACGGACTCACGGACTCTTCTCTGATTGGTTTTATCGCTGGCAGTGTTCGTACTTTACGTATTACATAATGTTCTCCGAGTGGTTTATCGCTGCCAGGGTACGTACTCTACGCTGCTAGCGTACCTACTTTACGTATTACGTCCTTGTGTCAGCGGGAAATGGTCCGATATTCCGAAGGTCAAAGACAACGTCGGTCGTTTTTACAGATTTTGGAATTCAGTGCGCACATAAGGCGCACCAGATTATAGGGCACACAGACGATTTTTGTGAAAATTTAAGGCTTTTAGGTGCGCCTCGTGGTGTGGAAAATACGGTATATAGAGTAAGTAAAAATGTTCATACATGAGTCAGTTTGCATACCTATGCAAACATTTTGCCATCTATTTGTTTTTTTTTTTTTTGATAAATCACAATATATATATTAATATTGTCATGTGCATCTTTTAGTTACTGTTTTATGTGTGCACTGGTTATCAATTATGCCCCCTGGTTTGGATCTGCAAGTTGATTTAGCAAAAGTTTTCACCTGGATGCTCTTCCTGACACAACTCAAGATGTGTACGGTGAGTAGAGCATGGCCATTTACTGGGGCCCTTCTGTTTGGGAGGCAAGTGTGTCATTAGGTTGTCTATTAACCAGTTTCTCAATTTCTGTACTAAATATCCCCCCCAAGTATGACTATTTGGCTAATAATCTTATTATTTATTTATTTGCTTTGGCCTGTGACTATTTTAACAGATTTTTCTCAAAGTCAAACCACTTTGTTCTTGGCTGAGCCTAAGTCATTCCACCAAGTTTTGTCCAAATCAGATAAAATGTTTTTGCCTTATGGTGTTTGTACATATGGGCCATATGTGAGTGGGATACTTTTCTTTTTGTTGTTGTTTTTTGAACCACTGCATTTGGCTGTTTACTGGAGGTATGCACTCTGAAGGCCATTATATTTTGCCTTGCCTTGTGAGATTATTGAATTTTCCTTTTAAAGTCATTGATAGATTTAAGGCTATGAATAATGAAAATTCCATGTTGCTGAATAAAACAATATTTGAATCTGGAAAGAACAGTACGTCACAAACAAGCATTTTTTAAACCAATCGTGTCCAGTAGCACCCCCTTTGATGCACTGGATGTGCCAATTTTTGCGTGTGTGTGTGTGTGTGTGTGTGTGTGTTTATGCATGGTAAAAAAAAATAAAAAAATACCCGTGTTATGGATTGATGTTATGGGCGGTGGTCAGACACCAGCCGTAGCCTATCTGTGAAACACGTTGTAACTCTGGTGCTAAAGGGTGTAGCTAGTTACCTGCATGCTTTTGAGCAAGTTGTAGCTTGTCTGTGTGAGTGGGAGACAAAATGTCTTGATGTGCACATTCCATTCGGCCACGTTTGACTGGTTGACGTTTTAATTGGTTGACCCCAGTGTGACGTGCGATTGGATTCTATAATCTGATGTCAGGCTGGGAGGAGTCCTCTAGTATCTTTAGTAATACAAGGAATCAAGGCAAATTTTATTGCCTCAAGGAAACATTTTATCTACTAAAATAAGAAACACAACCAGTTGACCTCAGTCCTTAACTTCATCAAGCTATACACAAGTTTTAAGTCTGATAGATAGATACTTTATTAATCCCCTCATGGAGAAATTCAGTTGTCGTACAGTAGCAAATCCGGTTTTAAAAGACAGAAAGACAATAAATATATAAAAATAGTAAAAAAAAAAAAAACTGTAACGTTACCCCCCCACACACAGCTAAATCAGCAATAGTCATTGTGGGCTCGAATAGCATCAGGAATGAAGGATCTTCTGAAGCGCTCTGTCCTACACCGAACGGACAGGAAGCGCTCAGATCTATTACTCCTCTGGATGGACAGAGTCTCAGGCAGAGGGTGTCTATTGTTATTGAGGATTGCCTGCACCTTCCACCTCCATACACCTCTCTGCAGCTGCCCCCCACGGTGTCCAGTGATCCCCTGATCACTGACTGCACCCTCTTAACCAGCTTATCCAGCTTCTTGCAGTTTCTAGCAGAGATACTATTGCCCCAACACACCACAGCAAAGAAAAGGACAGCCGCAACAACAGAGTGATAGAACATAGACAACAACTGGTTACACACATCAAATGACTTAAGCCTGAATCTCTTTCATGCATTTGTAGTTATAAAAGAAAACTGCAAGTTCTTGCAGTCACTCCCTTTTGCTTCCTAAATTAGACCAACTCTAGCTCTCTTTCTTACCTTGAAGAGCAAGCAGCTCAGTGGGATGAGGATTCGGTGTACATCATGTAAACCTGGGTTTGATTATCAATCATGCTTTCTGTTTGCGTGTCCTTGGACAAGACACTTCATCTGCATTGTCTCAGTCTACCTGGCTGTAAATAGTTACGTGCCTTGGCTTTGAAAATTGTAGCCTCTCATCCACTTCACATTTACGGAAACTGGAGATGAGCACCAACAACAGTGGACCACAAACTCTGTATAGGAATTACTACTTTTTACCTTGAAGCTGTGTTAAAATTAAAGGCTTGATTTGGTGACCAACTAGGCTTATGGCGCATGTGTTAAAAAGAGCTTTAAAATGTACTGTTAAATCATACCGTCACCTACTTCACACCACGGTATCCAAAGAAAAATATTGGGTCCACTGGACCTCAGGGCCTACATTAGGACTTACTTTGACTTATAAGATGTGCTAAAGGTGTAAAAGAATGTGTCGCAGTGTGTTGATGGATTTGAGGAAAACTGGTATGTTTTCCAAAAATTTTCTTAAACTTCTCCAAACTGATCCAGGGAAATGAAAAAGCTGACAAGTTGGCAAAGAAGCTCTTGCTATGGATGTAACAGAAATACACATACCCTACATGGATCTAAAGCCAAAGATTAACAATTATTTTAGAAACTTATGGCAACATTATGGGATCTACATCCCATAATGAACTTCATCAACATCAACCAGTCGTTGCCTCGCTTACTCGTTTACCACTAGCTAAATGGCGGGAAAACATTGTGTGACCCACGCTCATATAGGTCATTCACACTTGACACATGCATATTTACTTGCAGCAGATGACCCACCTTTTTGTATACAGTGTAATTGCGTACTTACAGTGAAACATGTCCTGCTTGAATGTGTTGGTTTTGCTCATATTCGTATGAATTTTTATGACGTTCTTGATCTTAAGACATTATTTAGAGATGTTTCACGATCACACATTGTAAGTTTTCTTAAACAGATTAATCTTTTTATTAGGTTTTAAGTTGGAGACTGTTCGATTCCCATTCACACCACTTGGATATTTGGGCAAGGTATTTTATTCCAGTTGCCTAGTTTTTCGGTAGAGACTTTCAGCTGTCAGTCCCGTGTAGGGGAGGCACACCTTTTGTATGCTAATGGACCTGCTTCATTTGTCGTAAAGGGTAGGGAATTATCCCGGTGAAGTAGTCGCATTCCTATACTGCTGTTAACCTACTGTTTAACCTCTGGTGATGGATATTGTGATGTATTATAGGTTTGATGTTCCAGGTGTATATTTGGTAACTGTTTGACACTTATATGACACTTATGTGTTGGTAGTGTCGTTAATTTCTTATCATTCAATCCAAACTGATCCAACTGCTATTGATTTGCTGGATCTGGATGCTGATTTGACAAAGGTGAAATTTGGCTGTCCAAGTCTTCTGAGCCTTCTTTGGATGCTTACCTTCCTTCATCTTGGCTTTCACACTTCTGGGAGCCTTTTTAGTCCTTTACTGTCATGTCCAGATCACTCCAAGCTTTTGTTTTAGTGGATGGTGGGGATGAAACTGCAGAAACGAGTCTGTCTGTGTTGGTTTCCTGTAGATTTCAGTGTCTACGGTGCCACGATCTGCACAGTCCAGAAAGTCCAACATATTGTCTTTGGTGTCCTCCCTGGTGAACTTGATGTTGCTGTCTGAGTTCAATCAGTCAATTGACATTTATTTACATAGCCCTTTACAGCAGCCAGACTGTGTCCAAAGTGCTTTTCAGTAAAATCCAGGAACAAGAATTCACGAGAATAAAAGCAAACGTAATAGAAACAATTAGGTGCGATACAATCAGTGCATGCCCGTACTTAACTCTAAATCTTCATAGCAAGTGTCATTTACATATCAAGGGTGTTCTTCTGCACTTATTCCATGTGGTGGTTACTAACAAGGGATAAGTAAGTGGTGCTTAAGTGTTGGTCCAAGAGCATGCAGATTTGGCCTTGCTGGTTCTGGTACTTAAGGTCTCTTCATACCATCCTGCAACCGTTGGGACTTTTGAAGCAAATTCTTCATGGCAGCACAGTTGGTACTTTTACCTCACAACAATAAGATCTGGGGTTTGATCCCATTATCCTCAGTTCCTTTCTGTGTCGCAATTGCATGTTCTCAGCTGTGGCTGTGTGGGCTTCTTCAACTGTCAGATCATGTACAGTAGGGTTGTGCCCATGACCAAGCAGTGTGTTTACATCTGGAGTTGGTCCCCGGGTGCTGGAGTGTAGCTGCTCACTGCTCGCTGTGCTTGGATCGCATCTGTAATTAATTAGGATGCTTACATGCATGTACAGTGGCTTATTTTGCATAATCAGTAATAAATGGCCTTTTTGTAAGATATTGTGTTTCATGACCTCTTAGGTCATCCACTGAGGGCTGACGTGCTAAAATTAACATTTATCTTCAGAATTCTCCAAAGCAATTAAAACCATATTAATCAGAATGAAACATTAGCAGCAGTACATTTTACTTGGCAGATAATTGTGTGAGTCACTTACTGCCCCTTTCTGATGACACGGTGCATGTGCGTGCACATTATTGGCTACCATCTGAAGTACAATCGAGTGTTTGTCCCTCGAGTGGTGTTTTTAGACTGCTCCAGTTTTCCGAGACTGTGTCCATGTGGGAGCCGACTCATGGACCCACACGTGCCAAAGAGAAATTAACTGTAAAACAAGCACCCTTTGGCACATACACAGAGAAAGCTTTGTTCCTACATTCACATCCTGAGATTTGCTTGAGTAGATTCTTGGCTTTAAAATCTCAACTGGATCGCTGCTTGTCTTTTTTTTTTCCTCTCTCTGTCTCTCTCTCATCGTCCCAGTGGAGGGCGACCTGTTTCCTTGCTGACGTGAGCCACTATTCGGATCTAATTTTACCCACTGTCACCTGATGCTAAATCCAGCGTGTTTGAAGGCTGTGCATAAATTTTTCCATGCACTTTGCAGCAGTTTAGTAATTTGTCCAGTCTCTCTGTGTGCCGCTTACCTGAAGGAAGACCTTGTCGAAACTTGCTTGTCGTCACTCGGCCTTGTCTCAATATCACTTGTTTTTTTTTTTGTTTTTGTTTTTCCTCCTTCTCACAGACCCATTTACTGTATTTGTAGGATACATGGTGAAAATGGGAAGTGAGCTTCTTTTTTCTGGCAGTAAATTTTTAAGTTGAATGAGGGAGGAAATGGACAGAATTGAGGAAGGAAGCAGTCAAAGGAAAGATATGTTTTAAACGTAGGACTTTAAAATTTGTTCAGTTTGTTTTTTATCTTCTGCAGATACATGTTGAACTCTGGTTTGAGGCGTTAAAAATAAAAGCTGTGTTCTGCAATCGTCTACTTATCCCTCTGGGTTCGGAGAGGTCACATTTGCTATGCCCGCTACATCAAACGTTTTCCGTTATCTTACGCTCTGTTGTGAGCTCTTCTGGTGCGCAGAGTTAAATCCTTTCCCACCTAGTTTTTGTGTTTTATGATTGTGTGCAGGTCTGGGCTTTGTGCAAGCCTGTCGGAATGAACTCTGATGTCATGATTTGGATGTGTGTTTCAGGCTCAAGTGGCGTTCCTACAAGGTGAGAGGAAAGGGCAGGAGAACATGAAACAGGACCTGGTGAGGCGGATCAAAATGCTTGAGTATGCTCTCAAACAGGAGAGGTAAGACATCGCTTTGTCTGATTGTCTATGAGCACGCCATCATGCTACTGGCATACTGATTTGTCATGGAAATGGTTTTATATTTGGCTGTAACACTGACCTCTTGTGGCTGTGCAGGGCTAAGCACCAGAAACTGAAGACAGGCAATGACCAGAGTCCAGGAGACAAGAAATCGGCGACAGAGACAGACCAACGTATGTACAGCGGAATCATTTTTGGGGAAAAATTCAAAATGGATATAAGGTGCTAACCTGCTGGTTTTGGTTATTGATGGCTGCCTTTTTGCCCTTTTTTCCATTTGTTGCCTTGCAGTTTTGCATCATTGGTTACTAATATTTCCTTATTTTTGTAGTTCCCAATGGGCCGGCTGAATCGGATGCTGAGCCATCCAATCAGATGTCCTGGAAGGAGGGGCGTCAGCTACTACGGAAGTAAGACTTGTCCATTAGGCCTGAAACGCACTGCAAGCGTCGTGCACGTCGCTGTTGCGTGTTGATTTTCATTGAGGCAGCCGTGTTAACAAGCTTAAACTTTGCACACTGCACACATGCATCACAGATGCATGTCTCATGTCCTGCCCACCTCTAGAGAATAGACCCAGCACCTATTTTTTTTCTCCACATGTGCTGGAAACGGCACACAGCTAAAATGGACAAAAAAATGGTCTGTAGTATATGCAGTCATTTAGACATCATACAGGTAAACATTAAATAATTAACACCTTTTACTGGGGCTTTCATGACTGTAGTAGATTTACAGTATTTTTTTTCTTTCTTAACAATTTCACTCATTTGGGGGGCGGGGCAGAGTAGAGTCACATGACTACTGTCCGGTTACAAGAATTTACTTTCTGCTCTTTAGTTTTCCAAACAGCCCTCAACTAACCCACATGGGCCCTGGACTAAATAATAAAAAAATTAATAAGTAAATAAAATAATAAACAAAGGAAATGCTGTTGGTGAGTCTATATGTACAGTGCACCCAGAAAGTATTCACAGTACTTAACATTTTCACGTTTTATATTACAGCCTTATTCCAAAATGGATGAAATTCTTTTTTTTTTTTTTTTATTCTACACACAATACCCCATAATGACAATGTGAAAAAGTGTTTTTTATTTTTTATTTTTTTTTTTTTAGATTTTTACTAATTTATTAAACATAAAAACTAAGAAATCACAAAGCCAAAGGTGTATCAACAAAGTATTGAGCAAATGTGTGACTTTTAGACATTGATTTGAGTTTTGTATTTTTAATAAATTTGCAAACAAAAAAACAAACTTTTTCCATGTTGTCATTATGGGTTGCTGTGAGTAGAAAGTTTATATATTATAAACTATTTGACATGAGGTATGTTTTCAGAGAGGTGCTGTAAGAGGATGGCTATCTCAGATAACCCTGCCAGTGGTACAAAACAAAACGCTCAAAAGTCCAAAGCGATTACACGCAGTAAAAATTGCATGCAAAAACAATTCGTCACAGAAGAGTGTAGAATGAAAGTCTGTCAAAGACAAATGGTGTGGAACATTTAAGCAGAGATGCAATACAAACGTATCCCGGTCTAAATACACACACGTGCTCAACTGCTATGTGTGATGTGAATGTCCTATTTGATACGCACAAGAAGCCTGCAGTGTGCTGTAGGCGTTAGTTCTCACGGCTACCCTAATGCTTAAAATGTTTATTATGATTTATATTATCGTTGTAATGGAGATGATAAGGATTGCGTGGGTTTCAGTTTTTTTATTCATTTGTATGTGTGTGATTATAGATATCTTGAGGAGGGGGGTATTCAGACACCATCCTGGACATGCGCTCCAAGCGGGTGCGCTCCCTTCTGGGGCGGAGCAGCCAGAAGCTAATGGGCCCCCATCCAATGACGTCTGTCCGAGCCAGAGCCCCGGGGAGGTGGCGAGTCCTTGTTAGTCAGACAAATAGAGGAACAATTAAGAGGTGAGACTGTTTAGGTAGATGCTGTCCTTGGTACTGTTGTGCGGAGCTGGGGCAGAGAAAACTGGCATTCATCAGGGATGTGGTCCTGGCTCCTACACTGTTCAGTGCTTGCATGGACTGGGTGCATGTAGGTTTGTGGAAACCAGCACCTCGGGTGCCTTCGTTAGGGATGAAAGGTTTACTGATTATGGCTTTGCAGACAATGCTGTGAACTTGCTAACCAGTGACCTAAGGCGAAGACTAGATTTTGTTGGTGCGAGGTCTCCAGGTGATCTTTGGATACCACTGGAATGACTTTGTGTCAAATGAGCGGTTACTCAGGGATACTTGGACAGACATGTCACTTGCATTTTGTGGGAATATCAGCTATGACATTTTGTTCCATGTGGCCTCTTTTCTCTCTACATGATCCAACAAGGTGCCTGAGTGTTCTGTACTCCAGCAGCTGGAGAAGACCAAGAGGGGCCCTTTGCTTACCTGGCTGCAGCAGATCAATGGTTACTTTTGAAAGTTGGGGATTAGAGTTGGGCGACGTCTCATTAATTGGAAAACATGATGCCTGCCAGTAAACGTCATGAAGGACGATAGAATTGTCCAAATACCTAACTCTAGTTGGGTTGCGCCATGTGTCAGTCTGGGTGGTTTGCCATTCAGGACCGAAGGTTGTTCAATTGTTGTGGTGGATGCAGCATTGCATGCTCCCAGACTTAGCCTGACGTGTTTACAGGTATAACTAGAAAGGACAGAGAGTACATCTAAACTCTGTTATCTCTAAATTCCTGTATGTTTCCGAAATCTGTCCATATGGTAAATGGACTGCATTTATATATATTTATATAGATCCTCTTAATCGTTTCTGAGTTGTGATTGCAGTTAATTTGTGTCTGATATGAGAATGTTGCAGGTATGTAGAGATGTTCTATGCTGTCTTCATAATCATCCGTTAAAATTGCAATAGTAAAGTAAATGTGCAAGAGACAATAAATGAAGCTGGAAAACACAAGAGTGTACAGAACTTGCAAGAATAATTTTTGTGTATTTAGTGTAAAAACTGCATAAGTAAGCCCAAGGTGCTTCATGTCGATAACATGTCATGTGAACTGTGTCACAAAAATCTTGTTTTTTGCTATAATGTTTTTTTTTTTTTTGTAGAGTGTAAATATGTTTGTATCTGTAGGAACGCGGGAAAGGAAAAGCTCTAAGGAACGTCTGGGCAGTTCGGTGCTCAATAAGATCCCCTTCCTGCATGGGTGTGAGGATGACGATGAAGACGACAGTGATGAGGATGATGACTTCCGGGCATATAACCACGGACTGCATTGATGGTCCCCGCAAGAGCAAGAAGTCTCGTGTAAAAGTACGATCAGTGATGCCGCTATCTAAAAACATGTTTGGTTTTTAATGACGATAACCTAAAAGCGCAAATTTAATTCTAAATACTCGCTGTATTCTGTGTCCAGATGTCCTCGGAGCCCATGACCACAGACCTGGACCCGGACGACGAAGAGGACGAGGACGGACTCTGAAGACGCACTCAATGAATTTGACTTCCTGGGCTCGGGGGAGGATGGGGAGGGGGCGGGAGAGGCCCGGATCTCGGGTGACGGACGGGAGTTAGGTATGCTGTTGCCTTAGCAACATTATTAGCACCCGCATTGCTAGAACCACTGCCCGTTGTGTGTGTGTGTGTGTGTTTTTTCTGGCCTCCTGCTCACCTTTTTTTGTCTTTGCATTTCTTCATGGTCAATAAAACCGACCTCTTTCTGAACCACTTGTCTCTCTGTCCTGTTTCACAAAGCACCATGCTCTTTGGATTTGTGTGTCTGTCATCTCTGTAGAGTTTTTCTGTTTACTTTTTTGTGGTGTTGGGTCACTTATTGCGCATGCTGCAGTTTCTTATTATACAAACCACATTCCATTGGTTGCGTCACATTTCTTGTATCTCTGTGCTTGTATGATTTCTTCCCCTCAAGCTTCATCTTTACGATTTGTGTTTTTCACTTCTGTCTGTCCTTCTTTTGGCCTCTTAGCCTTCCTCTCTACTGGTCTGTATTATTGTTCATTTTTTTCTCTCTCTCACCGGGTTCAGAAAATCGGCGGAACAGTTACAAGGCATGATGTCGGACTTCCCTCCTAAACCTGCCCCGCCTCCCTCTGTAGCGGTGCAGTCTCGCTCTGTGGAAGGTAAGATTTCCTGACACCTCTGATTGCTCTTATGAAAGTCTAGACTATCCCTCCCAAGTCGAGCTACGTCTGGCAGCCGCTTACTCTACATGGTGTCATCGCCTCAGGTTCCCATTTAGATGCAGTCAAGTCTCCCATTTGCACGCGTTTTAATGTGTGTGGGAGAGAATTCATGAAACCAGCTTTTCTACATATTTAAATAAGAGCTCTGTGAGCAATGTGGGTGTGCAGAAAAGGAAATGCAGACAGTTCTGTTTTACAGATCTGAGATTACTGCTAAATTTGAACATTACCTGTAAGTCCTATGAACTTTCACCTGCAGGTGGCGCGCTGGGCTTCTCCTCTGATGTCTTCATTGGATGCCGTAGGAGGAGGGGACATGAACCTGGGGAACTGGCGATCTCACTGTTGCCAATGACAACGAGCTCTCCATGGATGTAATTAAGCATTTCTTGCGCCTCAGTATGAAAATGTAACTTTGCTAAATGTCACCGACGTGTGAACCCTTTTTAAATTATGCATCCTGCCAGATGCAGGATACACAGGGAGGAGTTTAAGAAGACATGGAACCCTCGTTTTCACATACGCAGCCACTTGACGCCATCCGCGCTTGACCTTTCAACCAGCCAAGCGGTGCTGCTCCACAGCTTTGAGGACGGAACACTAAAAACTCTGGAACCTAAACAAAGCCATGCACTCTAAGACAGTAAGAGTCTGTTAGCGTCCCCTGTGGGAAACACAGCAGAGTACATCACATACAGTAGTGTGGTGTTTCTGCATCAATGTGCTTTTGATTGAGATGTTGCTCTTAAAAAAAAAAGATTTTTTTTTTTTCCTCTAAATGAAATATAGGTCTGTATAGTATATAACTATAACGACCTTTATAGATAAAGGAAAAATTGCATACTTTGGTTCAGTTCATATAAGACAACAAACAGGGAAATAGTTTTTGATTTATGGCTCCAAACATTAGATGTGTTGAAAAGTTCTAAGAATCTGTTCTTTAATCTGGGGGCGCATTGAAATGTAAAGGTAATTTGAAACCCCTGCTACGAGTGTAGTTGGGGGAAAAAAAAAGAATAGTTTTTTCCTCACTGACAAATTGAATTTGAGCGGATTGCTAAGCCACCACGTGTCTCAAACAACCAGAATTGCTAAATGTTGTGGCCTTTATACAACCAGTAGGGGGTAGCAAATCTATTACAATTTGCAGTTGGAAACAACATTTTGGGACATTGTGGCTGGATTTTAGGTGCAAATATGAAATCCATCAATGGTGATCTATGAAAAGCACTTTTTAATACACAAACTGTCCCAGACAATACCTGTGTGTGCATGCCTTGTCTCTTGGATTCCACACTTTATCTGCATTGTCTCATTTCACCCAGCTGTAAATGGGTACCGGACTTCGGTGGGGAAGTACTCGTGAGGGTCTGGTAATCCCATCCAGGGAGAATCGTACACAATCAAACGCTGTAGTCAGCCTCTGGGCCTCTATAGGACTTGCATCGTCTTTATAATATTTGCAGGAGTGATGTCTGCCAGTGGAAGTACCAAGGTCCTTTACTCAATTACTATACATAAATACACTTTAAGGTACTTTACTTGATCATTTTCATGTTCTGCTGTTACTTCAAGTCCATTTCATCTCAGGCAAATAATTACTTTTAAACAACACTACGTTAACTGAGAACCTTTACTAGTTCTTATTCATTAGATTAACCAATCCGTACACAATATTCAGACACCACAATAAAGAATGACATAATTATGGTTAGACAGCTTTATTAATCTACAGTGAGAAATTCACAAGATACAGAGCAAAATGTAATCCATTTAAAAAAAACTAATTTAGCTCCACATTTACCAGCTGCAAACATTAAAGTGATAATGCAGCACGTCAAGAAACTATAGTCCAATAATATAGATTATTCTGAAACGAACCAGGCTGCATTCTGAGTACCTTTTTTATTTTGGTAAATATGCTTTGCTGCTAATATTTGCTTTTAGTTTTGGAACCTTTTCAGTGGAGAACATTTACTTCTAACAATATTTCTACAATTCTATTACTATTATTTGAGTAGTTCTTCCACCATCTTGTCCTGTCTTTAATATGATAGGAATAAGGGCAGGTTGTATGCAAACTAATCATGAAAGGAATCATCTGAGTGCTCACTGAAATCTAGTTCCAGAAGAATGAATAAGTGCCCACAAAGTGGTTTCAGATATAATTATAAATAATAATAAAAAAAAAAATCTCCATAACACAGATATGGAGGGAATGAGGAGTAACAATTCAATAATGCTATTAATGTAGTCTAGCACATGCATCTCCGTTGCATTATAAGCAGCAACAGGATATGAACGCAAAGCTCCTTCGGCAGAGCAAAGGAACTAAATTGCAAACACTTTGTCTACAGGAATGCAGCATTAGATGTTGAGCCCATCTACAGTTTAGAAGCGGCACAGGTGAGTGGACCCAAAACATTGTACAAACACGGCTCTGTCAGTGGCTGTTTGTATTGAGGGCAGACTCTCATCCCTTTCTGCTTTGTGTTTAGCGGAGCGGTTCTGTCACTGACTATGGGTGAGGATGGAGAATCCTGCTACAGTGGAGGCCTTGATGGAACCATCAGGTGTTGGAAGATGCCGGACCTCAACGTGGATCCTATGATAACTATGGTTTGTCCCAGTTGCCTGAAGTTTTAGTAATAATACTGCACGGTGTACGTAACTTTTTTTTTTTTTTTTACTCACCATTCTATTGTGTGCCATATTTAATTTCAGTCAATTCATTCAATTATTAATTCATATTGCGCAATCTCACGACAGAGTAGATTTAAGATCAAAAAGGGCACAATAAAAAAAAGTAAAACACAGTACAATAAAAGGCATTACAAGGCAACATAAAAACAATAAATTAAGCGATAAGAGAGTCTAAAAAAGTGGGTCTTCAGTCTTGATTTAAAAGTCTCCACCGTGTCGGACTGCCTTATAGCTGCAGGTGGATCATTCCAGAGAGTAGGGCCACGGTAGGAGAAGGCTCTATACCCCACAGACTTCTTATTCACCCTTGGAACACACAGAAGCCCTGCGCCCTGTGAACGCAAGGGCCGCGCCGGTTTGTAGGGCTTGACCCACGTCCACCAGGTAGTAAGGAGCCAGTCCATGAACAGTTTATAGACCAGCAGCAGGACTTTAAAATCCGATCTGGCAGAAACCGGAAGCCAATGAAGGGACGCCAGAAATGGTGTAATGTGGTCAAACTTTCTACTTGTGTAAAAAGTCTGGCAGCAGCATTCTGCACCAACTGAAGACACCTAATGCTGGACTGCAGCAGACCAGAAAATATAAAGCATTACAATAAACCAGTCTGGAAGAGATAAATGCATGTATCAAAGTCTCAGCATCAGCCATAGACAGGATGGGATGAATCCTCGCTATGTTTCGCAGATGGAAGAAGGCAGTCCTCGTAATATCTCTATGTGGAGGTCAAAGGACAACATAGGATCAAAAAGTACCCCAAGATTCCTCACGGCGGCGGCCGGCTGCTGCCTCTCTCTGCCTGGTGTGAGCGGCTCAGCACTGCCAGCTCCGTCACGGCCACAGACAGTTTCTGGAAGAAGTCCACTCTTCTTCTGGGTGGACAGTCATTACTTAGGTAGCACGCATATTCTGAATGAGCCATTTTAATCTATATTAATCTAGATTAATTTCAAGATTTTAGTGAGATTAATCTAGATTAAAAAAAAAATCTATGCCCACCACTAATTATACACAACCCAATGAGAACGACTGAACAAGTAAGACGTCAACCAAGCAAGGACACTTCCAGTAATCCCAGAGTAATTTTCCAGCCTATCAAGTAAAACACGATGATCACAGTATCAAACGCAGTAAGTTCATAATGATGTGTCAGCATACTTGTGCAAATCCCTGACTTCATCTGCTGCTTTCTGACCAGATCCTGGCATTGAGAGCAGCGTACTTGCAGGCCTG
Source organism: Thalassophryne amazonica (assembly GCF_902500255.1). Lineage (NCBI taxonomy): Eukaryota > Metazoa > Chordata > Actinopteri > Batrachoidiformes > Batrachoididae > Thalassophryne > Thalassophryne amazonica. The sequence goes on from NC_047106.1 coordinate 23,963,517, forward strand.
AGGACAGCGGGTGGGGTCTGACTTATTCTGCTGTCCAACATCATCTGGCTTCCTGCTCAGCTGACCGGTACTGTTCGCATCTGGGACCTCAGAACTCGGCAACCTGCTTGTCTATCTTCAATAAAGAAAAAGGTAGCCGCATGTCTGCAATTCTTTGGTGTGTTTTGTGGCTCTGTATTGTATCTATTCCCAAGATCTTTGTCTCCTGCTTTTTGCCAGAACACGGCACGCCCACCTCGGTGGCCTTCGTGGCATCTGACCCCAACCAGGTGGTGGTGTCGTTTGACGGTGGCGAGACGCTACTCTATGACCTCAACACAGAGCAGAGCATCACATCGCTTGCGACGCAGACTAAGGATGGTATGTTCTGCACTCGTAGATTGAACTTTCCAGTAAAATATGTACAACTCTTTCCAAATCATTTATACCCTGGTAATTGAAAAGAAGATGACATAGCCAACTTTTGAGAGCACTGAAGACATCAGTGTCGCAAGTCCACAAAGTGGAATCCAAAAGAAAAATAACAAAATCAATCTGTTAAGGAAGAAAATATATAAAGCCTTTAATTAAATATGGCAAACTAATTAAAAAAACATGACCGGATGAAGAACAATATGGTCTTAACTTTTTTTTTTTTGTCGTCGACGTCGTATCAAACCATAAAGTGGAATGTTGCCATTTCAGTCGCTCTTTTGCATGGGGTCTGGTAGAGGTGAGGTAGACGCTACATGCTGGTTGAATTATATGTGTATGTGTGTGTGTATGTAATACAAATAATCGATGGCAAGTCGTCCAACATAGAGAAATACTGAATGAAGAAAAGTTATACTGGACGAGGCTTATAACTTTTCTTCATCCAATATTTCTCTATGCTGGACGACTTGCCATCCATCAGTTATGTTGTCCACCCCTCTCCCAAATTAAGCAAACAGAGTGAAGTAAATTAGATCAATTATTTTGTTGTGAACAGCATATGAATGCTTCTAAAACAGTCAGGTAGGCGTGCTTGTCTACCTTCTTAGTGTTTTTGGCATCCTTGAAGTTCAGTATTTCCACCAGTCCTCCTCTGTGAACTCAGCAAACCTCGATGGCAGACGATTTTCTGCTGTTGTTGACATGTTTGACATTTTTTTTTTTCAACAGTGTCTGTCAGCAAGTTACTGACCTCTTGCTAGCATTAGTGATTTCATCTCATGAATAATTGTATGCCACGCTGTGATTGGCTGGCTGTTGGCAGTAAGCTCTAACGCTATTGGTCATTGAGAACCGATCCAATATAACTTTTGGTCCTAGCCTTTTTGGATCCCTTTGGATCCAACATAACTTTCTGGTGCCAAGCATGCCAAAATACAGGTAATGATGGACAGAAAGGCTAATCTGTGATTGGCTATTGCAATCTGAGTGGAGAACACACACAACTTACTAAGTTGTTTGTGTGCATGCATGTGTATATGTGTGTATACATTTCTTGTTTTTATAGTATGGGGGAATTATATGCTTTGCTTCTGCCCTCATCCTTTCGGTCATACGGGTTTGTTGTGAGTTGTTTTGTTTTGTTTGATTTGTGTGCCAAGTAAATTCAAGTTGAAACAGCTTAGATTTAGTCTTAGTGACTAAATGATTCACTTTATGTAGCGTCCCAACTTTTTTGGACATGGGATTGCAAAAAACAAATCAGAATCAGAAAAACTTTCATCATCCCAATGGGAAATTATTTGTGTTGCAGTTGATCTCACCAAGAATAGAACTAAAAAAGAAATGTATACAGACTAAAAAAATTACAATAAATACAAAAATAGAGGTAAGACATGTAAAAAATAAAATAGAAGTGTATGTAGTTATAATATACACATAAAAAATGGCAGTGCAAACAAAAGTATTTAAGCAGGTGTTAAAGTGAATTATTACTTTTTAATTTTTTTTTTTTTTTTTTTTTTTTTGCAGGAAGTGAGCTGATAAACCGTGTGGTCAGTCACCCCTCTGAGCCCATCTCAATCACTGCGCATGAGAATCGCACTATACGGTTCCTGGACAACAAGACGGGTATCAACATGAGTTCTTTTCTCTCTCTTGTTATCTTCTAATACTGTTTTCAAAATAGTTTGGTTTTTTGGGGCGGGGGATTTGAATGTATTTAACCTGCTTCTTTGTGACTGTGCAGGTAAAGTTGTCCACACAATGGTAGCCCACCTGGACGCAGTTACCTGTCTAACTACAGACCCCAAAGGCACTTACCTCATTTCTGGCAGTGAGTTACCAAACATCCAACCTTACTGTCCCCCTGCAGGACCGACCCTCTTAGAATATTTGAGCTTCATCATGAGTTATCTAGTTTTTTTTTTTATTCAGTTATTAATACTGTGTAATGTAATCTCATCTCATTTTAATTGTACGATATTTCTGCAAATGGAGGTTGTTTTCAGCCACATCAGTTTTTCTGCAAAATTGCTTCTCCTGTACTGTTTTGGTCAGAATTTTATGATAAAATGAAACAATGACCACATTTCTGTAAAAATCTCTAGTCTCCTATTGTGAAGGATGCAGCTTTCCATCTTGCTACATTGCTGTCTCCTCTGCCCCTGCAGGCCATGACTGCTCAGTGCGACTGTGGATGCTTGACAACAGGCGTGCGTGAAGGAAATCACAGCCCACAGGAAAAAGCACCGATGAGGCCATTCACGACGTGGCCTTCCACCTCTTCCCAGCCCTTCATTGCCAGCGCTGGCGCAGATGCACTTGCCAAGATATTTGTCGACATTGCCACTGTCATTATGGTGAGACATGTTTGGGGGTTAACTAGCTAAACTACAGCAAACACTTTGTCAAAGAGAGGGGAAAAAAGTGAAAATGTTGAAACTACCTTGGAATACAATGAGACTGGATCCTACGCCGCCATCATAACCCCTTATGATGAATGCTCAATGAGAGAATTGCCAATAAAATACAAGTCATAATTTTTGAAAATATAATAGGGTAGCATTTTGAGAAGAGGGCAGTGCAGCGTAGAAAATCTACATCTGGGGTCGGTGTAGAGACGTCTGTGTGTGGGTTTGTTTAATGTGGGAATGTTGTTGCGCGGCAACAAACACGCGGTCCTTGACAGATCCTCAGTCTGGTCCGATGGCCGCTAAATCCCAGATGATTGGGGCCCCAACTGTGTTTCACACAAACAGGCAATCCACAACTTGATCTGTTACCCAGGTGCCAGGTCGTGGAATGGGGTTGGACACCCTGAGAAGAGTGCACGTGAAGGCACATAAGGCTTCAGAGTTCTTAGAAGATCTTCAATTCACTTTTAAAAGGCTACAGCCTGACAATATAAAAACGTATTTAGCAGGTTTTGCTTGACTAATCCATCTCTCAATTTTTCTTGAGACTGCAACCTTAAAAATGATCTGAACCAAGTCTTACTATGCTACATTTGTGTTTTGATGTTTGGATAAACTTTGATTTTCGCTCCACACAGAAATCAGCACAGGCTGTGCAGTGTGTATCATTTCTTATATTAAGAATTGGCGCTGACTTTAAATGCATATTTTCCTTAAATGCATTGACAACCTGTGGTGCTCTGTGACAGCGGGGTTAGCATGGATTCAATTCAATTTATTTTGTTTATATAGCGCCAAATCACAACGAAGCTGCCTGAAGTTTTCTTCTTGCTCATGTTCAGCAGGTTCCATGAAATATTTTTAGGACATTTTAAAAAGTTGCTACTCCATGTTATTAGTAACAGTGGGTTGTTGTTTAACAAGTGGAAACACATTAAGCATTGAGGAAACCTGTTGTATTAAAGATGACAGTCTGCACTACAAGCGCATCTCGATTATTCCATTTCAAATCCATTGTCGTGAAAATACACAGTTAGAAAAAGTCATTGTCTAAATATTGTTTTCATTACATTTCTTTGTATGTTTTTTCCTGAAACTACCAAATTAAATATATTGTATATTTTGTATTTTAAGTAGGAGTAGAAGTTGTATTTGTTTTTTTTTAACTATTTCACATTAATTCAGTAAAACACTTTGTAAAAATCTGGAAAGACTGTTTAGTCACGCGTTAGCCCAGGGTCAGACTGGGAACAAATTTTGGCCCTGGCATTTTTCCTCTGGACCAGCCCACTATTGGCCCGACGAATCCACCCCAAACACACACACCCACCCGTCCATACCGAGCCCCCAATGAACAAATACTATACACCTAAACACCATGAACACACACTTTCACTGTCATTTCACCTTGATCATAGTACAAAACAGAAGCAAAAGCACACAAGCGGAAAAAAAGCTTTTGTGTCTCCAAAGTGTGTGTGTGAGAGAGAGAAAGGTTGTGTGTTTAGTTTATCTTACCTTACAGCAGACAGTCTCGGGGAACACAACCACTTATTCAGGGTCGTTTTTGTGTTCAGTGTTGGGTGTTTTTCAAAAAATAATACAGCTTGTTTTGGTTAAGGCGGCTGAAATAATCCATAGCAGGCTCGGCCTCAGACGTAGCTGAAGGGACGTTGACAGTAGAAGCACTAGCATGATGAACTTCAGGTTCTGCCATCTCCTGGGCGTCCTTTCCCACGACCTGCTCACTGGACACGGAATCCTCCGATTCCGACCCAACATAGACATCAATTAGCTTTGAGCCTGGACTAACCTCTCCAGTAAAGTTGTCCTCATTTTCGCCCATTGAAGTTGCATTTTCGCCCATTGTAGTAGGGACGTCAGGAGCACTAGCAGCAACGCTAGAAGTAGTATTGGCCACAGCAAACAAATTATCTATCAGAATCAGAAGAAGTTTGCCATTGCCAATGAACAGGATTCACAGACTAGGAATTTGCTTCGATATAATGGTGCAACATTAAACAGAGAGCAATATAAAATGCTAAGATAAAATATAAAATATGTGCCAAAATAAGACAAAATATAAGATAAAAAAAATGACATATGAAAGGCTGTGTGCAACAGAAAAACAGAATGAAAGAGAAACAGAAAAAACAGTGCAGTGGGAGGAGTGCAATTAAAACCAGAGTACATTGTCTAAAGTGACCCGTGATAAAATGATAAGTGACAGTTAAGGTTAGGTGACTGAGTTATGAGGAGTTCATGAGTCTAACGGCAGAGGGGAAGAAACTGTTCTTATGGCGGGAGGTTCTGGTCCGGATGGACCGTAGTCTCCTGCCCGAGGGGAGTGGTTGAATAGACTGTGTGCAGGGTGAGAAGGGTCAGCTGTGATCCGACCTGCTCGGCCCAGCGTCCTGGAGACGTGCAGGTCGTGGAGAGATGGAAGGCTACAGCCGATCACCTCAGCAGAGGCCACAATGCGCTGCAGTCTGTGTCTGTCCCTGGCTGTGGCCCCGGCGTACCACACCGTGATGGAGGAGCAGAGGATGGACTCGATGATGGCCGTGTAGAACTGCACCATCAGCTGGACGGCAGCTTGGCCTTCTTCAGCTGCCGCAGGAAGTACATCCTCTGCTGGGCCTTCTTGATGAGGGAGCTGATGGTTGACTCCCACTTGAGGTCCCTGGGTGATGGTGGTGCTGAGGAAGCGGTGACATTCCACAGTGGTAATGGGGCTGTTGGTGAGGGTGAAGGGGGGCGGGGGGGCTGTGGCTTGACTCCCACTTGAGGTCCTGGGTGATGGTGGTGCCGAGGAAGCAGTGACAGTCCACAGTGGTGATGGGGCTGTTGGTGAGGGCAAGGGAGGGCGGGGGGGCTGTGGCTTTCTGAAGTCCCACGATCATCTCCACTGTTTTCTGGGCGTTGAGCTCCATGTTGTTGCCTGCTACACCCAGGTCACCAGCCGGGTCCACCTCCCTCCTGTAGGCAGACTCATCCCCATCCGAAATGAGTCCGATGAGGGTGGTGTCCGTTCCCACAACTTGATGAGCTTTATGGAGTCGTGGCTGGAGGTGCAGCAGTTAGTGTACAGGGAGAAGAGCAGAGGGGAAAGGACACAGCCCTGTGGAGGTCCTGTGCTGAGAGCCCGAGTGTTCGAGACATTCTTTCCCAGCCTCACATGCTGACTCCGGTCCCGTCAGGAAGTCTGTGATCACCTGCAGGTGGAGTCGGGCACGTGGAGCAGAGAAAGCTTGTCCTGGAGCAAAAGCCGGAAGGATGGTGTTGAATGCAGAGCTGAAGTCCACAAACAGGATCCTAGCGTCTGTATGTCTACAGACATGAGAGCCACAGGCCTGTAGTCATTAAGTCCAGTGATGCATGGTTTCTTGGGAACTGGAACTATAATGGAGGACTTGAAACAGACTGGAACATGGCATGACTCCAGGGGAGGTGTTGAAGATCCCCGTGAAGACTGGAGCCAGCTCATCAGCACAGTGTCTCAGGGGCGGCAGAAGAGACACAGTCTGGGCCCGGGGCCTTACATGGATTCAGCCTCATGAAATGTCTTCTTACGTCCTCCTCTTGGACGGAGAGGGCAATGGGGGGGAGGGGGAGGGCAGCGGTGAGAGGGGGGAGGTCCAGGGTGTTGAATATCCAGTTGTGTGGGGGGTGGGAGGTGTGAGTCCTTGTCTTCAAAGTGTGAATAGAAGACGTTCAGGTCGTTGGCCAGCTTCAGGTCGTCAATACACGAGGTGGCTTTGGGCTTGTAGTTTGGTGATCTCTTTCAAACCCCCTCCACACAGAGGCCGAGTCGTTGGCAGAGAACCTTTGCTACAGACGTGAACTGTACATGGATTTAGCCTTTGCCACCTCCTTGCTAAATCTGTACTTTGAACCTCTATAGCTGTCTCTGTCTCCTTCTCTGAAAGCCACCTCTTTCTGCTGAAGGAGCTGCCGGAGTTTAGGTGTGAACCAGGGCTTGTCATTGTTATATCTCACCCTGGTGCACTGTGGGATGATGCTGTCTTCACAGAAATGAATATATGACGTCACAGTGTCCATGTAGTCATCTAGACTGTCTGAAGCCTCAAACATATCCCAATCCGTAGTGCCCAAGCACGCGCGTAGCTCCTCCACAGCTTCATTGCTCCACAGTTTAGATGTCCTCACAACAGGTTTACGAGGTCTGTTAGAAAAGTATCCGACCTTTTTATTTTTTTTTTTCAAAAACCATATGGATTTGAATCACGTGTGATTGCATCAGATAAGCTTGAACCTTCGTGCGCATGCGTGAGTTTTTTCACGCCTGTCGGTTGTGTCATTCGCCTGTGAGCAGGCTTTGTGTGAGCACTGATGCACCCCTCTCGTCGTTTTTTATTGCGAATAAATGTCTGAACGATTTGGAGCTTTGCTGCATCAATTTTTTTCCAGAAACTGTGAGAGACCTCGAGGTGGACGCCGTTTGGAAAATTAATATGGCTTTCAGGGACGATTTTATGGGGATTATACAGATTAAGGAGTGTTACTGCGCTTTAAGGACGGCCCACAACTGCTGAGAACGCGGCGCGCTCCCAGCGCCGATCGCAGGCTCAGACCCCGCTGAAACAACCACATCATTTCCAACGTGAAGGCTTTGTTGATCCGGGACCCTCGTCTGACCTTTCACAAAAAGGCAGAAGTAGTGGACATCAGCACTTTTTCCGGCACATTCCACTGTTACAGGAGTTTTTTTCATGGAAAGAAAAGCAGAGGGACGCGCCACAGAGCCGTTCATTACGCGGCACAAAACCACCTCCGTGTTGGTCTCACAGGACGGCTTCAGGTGGATTTCAGATGGATTCCACTTGCTTTTCAGTCGTGTGATTATCCGATTGTGATTGTGCATGAGCTGGACATGCCCGAACATGTCCTGGAGGCTTCATCACGGCGTTGCTTTGCACCATGCAGCTGCACCGCGACCACGCGGAATTCCGTTCCTCTTTCCATGACAAAAACTCCTGTAACAGTGGAATGTGCCGATCATTTCTAAACTGGACGCTGTCTTGAAACAGGTCTGAGCCTCTCAATCGGCGCTGGGAGAGCGGCCGCGCTCTCAGCAGTTGTGGGCCGTCCTTAAAGCGGCAGTAACACTCCTTAATCTGTATATCCCCATAAAATCGTCCCTGAAAGCCATATTAATTTTCCGAACGGTGTCCACCTGGAGGTCTCTCACAGTTTCTGGAAAAGAAATTGATGCAGCAAAGCTCCAAATCATTCAGACATTTATTCACAATAAAAAACGACGAGAGGGGTGGACCAGTGCTCACACAAAGCCTGCTCACAGGCGAATGACGCAACCGACAGGCGCGAAAAAATGCGCACGAAGGTTCAAGCTTCGCTGATGCAATCACACGTGATTCAAATCCATATGGTTCAAATCCAAGTGGACCATCACGTGATCTGAGAGTCCCAAAGCTGCACGGGCCACCGCTCGGTATGCACCACTCACTGTCGTCTAACAATGATCTAACGTGTTCCCTTCTCTGGTCGGGCATTTAACAAACTGTATTTTGGTAATTCCTGACTGAGATTCCCTTTGTTAAAATCACCGAGAATTATAACAAGAGAGTCCGGAAAGTCTCTCTCCACGCTCATAATCTGATCCGTGAGCGCTGCGCTCGGTGGAATATACACAGAGCAAAGTATTAAAGAGTTAAACTCACGTGGAGAGTAGACCGGTCTGCAGTTTATGAGGAGCTATTCCAGAGAGGGACAGCAGTGTTGGGAGATCAGTCACATCGGAGCACCAGGCGTTGTGATATAGAAGCAGAGTCCTCCACCTCTTGTTTTTCCACCGGAGAGTGCTCGGTCTCTGTCTGCGTGGAGGAGTTGGAATCCCTCTAGTTGGAGCGCGCATCCGGTGTCTGTACATTTAACCACGTCTCCGTGAAGCACAGTACACAAGATGAGGAGAATCTCTATTCTTCTTCATCAGCAGTGCCAGCTCATCCATCTTGTTGTGGAGTGAGCGGACGTTGGAGAGAAATATCCAGGTAGGGGCATGCGCATGCCCTTCGTCTGAGGCGCACGAGAGCTCCAGCTCGTTTTCCTCTCCGCCGGCATCTCACTCTTTTGGCCAAAAAGTGAACCAGTTCAGCTGGAGGCACTAAAAAAAACTGCCGTAATGTCCGTGGGTGTTGATGATCTGAAGTTTAGAAGCTCCTCGCGGGTGTAGGAGCACGATGACACACGATTTACGCACAAAAACAGACAAAACAGGGAGCACCAGAATACCAGGGCGCCTTCATGTGGCGCCATCTTGGATATACGCACTAGATGTATAAGATGCACTAGATGTATATGTATTTTAAAACACCCAGAAGCCTCAGCTTGTAGAGCTTTCTGCTTTTTGTCCCAAATCTTCTCCGCTCCCCCCTTCCTCTTTTTTGCCACCTCTTTACATGATTTATCTAGTGAAAATATATGCGCGACATGCATCCGTGTTCCCATGGACCTGCGCCACTCATCACATCAGCAGGGTTGCCAGATGTGACTGACTGATGATTTCCAGCCCAAAAAATGCTCAAAAATCACCTGGATGCACTAAATCTCGCCCAATTTGAACAAAACTCTATTGATCTCTATGGCCATAAATCTACAGAAAAACATTTTTTTACCCGCAGACGGCCATCCTAAACAGCCCAATTGGGAAACTGCCCAATCTGGCAACACTGCACATCAGACGGAAAACGACAGCCTTTAGATGCATACCCCCATGCACCGCAACACATTTTTTGCAAAATCTTCGGACATAAATCCGCCAAATACAAGAGGAACATTGTAGTTTTGCTTAAACAAAGTAATAATTATAATTTAGTTTGTTGCAAGGATTTTACAGTTTTAAAAAAGAAAAAGAAAATTACACCATATTCCAACTGTCACAAAGATGTTTACTACAAGTAAAGGGTATATAAACTGCACGTACCTCCCTATCAATTAATAGTAAAAGTTAAACCTCAATAACGTTTTTTTGAGTCGTCACTACCTACTCGCAGTTACAAAGTAGAGAACGGGGCCGGTGTGAACTTGGGAGGGCCAGCCCACGCATGTATAAACGTGCAGCGGCCCACCGGGCAAATGCCCAAAATCACAGATTACCAGTCCGAGTGTGCGTTAGCTTCAAGAACATAAATATCTTTGTGTTTTGTTTGTTTCCACTCTACTGAAAACATATTGAACCAATTACATTTGTGTTCTGTATGTTACACCTTTTTACACCTTACACCTTTTTTTCTTACATGAGTTTCTTCAGAATATGTCACAGTACCTCCCAAACTATTTAAACATAGTTTGGAAAATACTTTAGTCACTGCTACACAACAAATTTATAGCATGATGTGGTGTTCAAAACCACAAACGAATGATGAACGATTTGTTCCCTAATGTTTTTTTTGTTTTTGTTTTTTTTGAATGAATGTATTTTTATTCAGACAGACACAAACATTGAACGTTGGCTCTGTCATCAAAACATCACATCACATTCACCATATTTTTCCAATATAAAACAATACAGAAAAAATAAAGAATATCAACAAAAAAAAAATGCATGTCTGAATAGGAGTGGGAAGAAGTGAACCACTTTTATAACCCCACCCCTCTTTACAAATCTGTCCTTAAATGACAAACATCTTTCAGCTTTCTTCAAAAGCTGCTTCAAAGTTTCAGCTGTGAACCTTTAAAAGTCTTCGGTAACATACTTGGAAAAAAATTTTCTTTTAATTTTTTTTCAAACTGATTGTTTGGCATTGTTTAAGTTCTTGATTCAGTTTATTCCATGTTTTTCTCCACTCACAGAAACACAAAATCTTTTTAATGTATGAAATTTTGGAATTTAAAAACAAACCTCTCAGATTATATTGATTTCCCCTTTCGATAAACAGACTCTGAATATTTACAGGTAGTTGTTTATTTAAACTGTTTAAACAATATCTGAAGAGTTTGAAACTCTATTAAATCATGCATTTTTAATATTTTTGTTTCAATGAATAATGGATTTGTGTGGTCTCTGTATCCAGCATCACTGATTATTCTTATTGCCCTTTTGCAAACTGATTAGTGGTTTTAGAGTAGTCTTGTAGTTATTGCCCCAAACCTCAGCACAGTAATTAAAATATGGTAATATTAGTGAACAGTATAAGGTTTTTAATGATTTTTTTTAATCTAACATATATCTTGCTTTATATAAAACTGCCAGACTTTTTGAGACTTTATTTTGTATATGTTTTATACGACTCTTCCAATTTAGTTTCAACAATTATGACTCCAAGAAATTTATTTTCTTTTACTCTTTCAATTTCAACACCTTGTATTTTAAGTTTGACCTCTTCTGTCTCTGTACAATTTTCAGATTTAATGATTTATTTTCTGTAGACCACTGTCCTAACTTACCAAATTCTGTCTCAATGTGACTGATTAACTCTCTTAAGTTGTGATTTGCACTCAACAAATTTGTCATCAGCAAATAAGACTGCTTTGAAAACATGAGACACATTACACCTCATTGATATATAAAATAAATAACTTGGGGCCCGATACTGCACACCATGTCCACACACACAGAACAGAAATCATCCAGCTTCAATCAATCAATCAATCAACTTTTTTCTTGTATAGCGCCAAATCACAACAAACAGTTGCCCCAAGGCGCTCCACATTGCAAGGCAAGGCCATACAATAATTATGAAACACAGTCTACGTCTAAAGCAACATAACCAAGGGATGGTCCAGGGTCACCCGATCCAGCCCTAACTATAAGCCTTAGCGAAAAGGAAAGTTTTAAGCCTAATCTTAAAAGTAGAGAGGGTATCTGTCTCCCTGATCTGAATTGGGAGCTGGTTCCACAAGAGAGGAGCCTGAAAGCTGAAGGCTCTGCCTCCCATTCTACTCTTACAAACCCTAGGAACTACAAGTAAGCCCGCAGTCTGAGAGCGAAGCGCTCTAATGGGGTAATATGGTACTACGAGGTCCCTAAGATAAGATGGGACCTGATTATTCAAAACCTTATAAGTAAGAAGAAGAATTTTAAATTCTATTCTAGCATTAACAGGAAGCCAATGAAGGGAGGCCAACACGGGTGAGATATGCTCTCTCCTGCTAGTCCCCGTCAGTACTCTAGCTGCAGCATTCTGAACCAACTGAAGGCTTTTTAGGGAACTTTTAGGACAACCTGATAATGAATTACAATAGTCCAGCCTAGAGGAAACAAATGCATGAATTAGTTTTTCAGCATCACTCTGAGACAAGACCTTTCTGATTTTAGAGATATTGCGTAAATGCAAAAAGGCAGTCCTACATATTTATTTAATATGCGCTTTGAATGACATATCCTGATCAAAAATAACTCCAAGATTTCTCACAGTATTACTAGAGATCAGGAAAATGCCATCCAGAGTAACGATCTGGTTAGACACCATGCTTCTAAGATTTGTGGGGCCAAGTACAATAACTTCAGTTTTATCTGAGTTTAAAAGCAGGAAATTAGAGGTCATCCATGTCTTTATGTCTGTAAGACAATCCTGCAGTTTAGCTAATTGGTGCGTATCCTCTGGCTTCATGGATAGATAAAGCTGGGTATCATCTGCGTAACAATAAAAATTTAAGCAATACCGTCTAATAATACTGCCCAAGGGAAGCATGTATAAAGTGAATAAAATTGGTCCTAGCACAGAACCTTGTGGAACTCCATAATTAACTTTAGTCTGTGAAGAAGATTCCCCATTTACATGAACAAACTGTAATCTATTAGACAAATATGATTCAAACCACCGCAGCGCAATGCCTTTAATACCTATGACATGCTCTAATCTCTGTAATAAAATTTTATGGTCAACAGTATCAAAAGCAGCACTGAGGTCCAACAGAACAAGCACAGAGATAAGTCCACTGTCCGAAGCCATAAGAAGATCATTTGTAACCTTCACTAATGCTGTTTCTGTACTATGATGAATTCTAAAACCTGACTGAAACTCTTCAAATAGACCATTCCTCTGCAGGTGATCAGTTAGCTGTTTTACAACTACCCTCTCAAGAATCTTTGAGAGAAAAGGAAGGTTGGAGATTGGCCTATAATTAGCTAAGATAGCTGGGTCAAGTGATGGCTTTTTAAGTAATGGTTTAATTACTGCCACCTTAAAGGCCTGTGGTACATAACCAACTAACAAAGATAGATTGATCATATTTAAGATTGAAGCATTAAATAATGGTAGGACTTCCTTGAGCAGCCTGGCAGGAATGGGGTCTAATAAGCATGTTGATGGTTTGGATGAAGTAACTAATGAAAATAACTCAGACAGAACAATCGGAGAGAAAGAGTCTAACCAAATACCGGCATCACTGAAAGCAGCCAAAGATAACGATACATCTTTGGGATGGTTATGAGTAATTTTTTCTCTAATAGTCAAATTTTGTTAGCAAAGAAAGTCATGAAGTCATTACTAGTTAAAGTTAATGGAATACTCAGCTCAATAGAGCTCTGACTCTTTGTCAGCCTGGCTACAGTGCTGAAAAGAAACCTGGGGTTGTTCTTATTTTCTTCAATTAGTGATGAGTAGAAAGATGTCCTAGCTTCACGAAGGGCTTTCTTATAGAGCAACAAACTCTTTTTCCAGGCTAAGTGAAGATCTTCTAAATTAGTGAGACGCCATTTCCTCTCCAACTTATGGGTTATCTGCTTTAAGCTACGAGTTTGTGAGTTATACCACGGAGTCAGACACTTCTGATTTAAAGCTCTCTTTTTCAGAAGAGCTACAGCATCCAAAGTTGTCTTCAATGAGGATGTAAAACTATTGACAAGATACTCTAACTCCCTTACAGAGTTTAGGTAGCTACTCTGCTCTGTGTTGGTATATGACATTAGAGAACATAAAGAAGGAATCATATCCTTAAACCTAGTTACAGCGCTTTCTGAAAGACTTCTAGTGTAATGAAACTTATTCCCCACTGCAGGGTAGTCCATCAGGGTAAATGTAAATGTTATTAAAAAATGATCAGACAAAAGGGAGTTTTCAGGGAATACTGTTAAGTCTTCTATTTCCATACCATAAGTCAGAACAAGATCTAAAATATGATTAAAGTGGTGGGTGGACTCATTTACTTTTTGAGCAAAGCCGATAGAGTCTAATAATAGATTAAATGCAGTGTTGAGGCTGTCATTCTCAGCATCTGTGTGGATGTTAAAATCGCCCACTATAATTATCTTATCTGAGCTAAGCACTAAGTCAGACAAAAGGTCTGAAAATTCACAGAGAAACTCACAGTAACGACCAGGTGGACGATAGATAATAACAAATAAAACTGGTTTTTGGGACTTCCAATTTGGATGGACAAGACTAAGAGACAAGCTTTCAAATGAATTAAAGCTCTGTCTAGGTTTTTGATTAATTAATAAGCTGGAATGGAAGATTGCTGCTAATCCTCCGCCCCGGCCCGTGCTACGAGCATTCTGACAGTTAGTGTGACTCGGGGGTGTTGACTCATTTAAACTAACATATTCATCCTGCTGTAACCAAGTTTCTGTTAGGCAGAATAAATCAATACGTTGATCAATTATTATATCATTTACCAACAGGGACTTAGAAGAAAGAGACCTAATGTTTAATAGACCACATTTAACTGTTTTAGTCTGTGGTGCAATTGAAGGTGCTATATTATTTTTTCTTTTTGAATTTTTATGCTTAAATAGATTTTTGCTAGTTATTGGTGGTCTGGGAGCAGGCACCGTCTCTACGGGGATGGGGTAATAGGGGGATGGCAGGGGGAGAGAAGCTGCAGAGAGGTGTATAAGACCACAGCTCTGCCTCCTGGTCCCAACGCTAGACAGTCACAGTTTGGAGGATCCCAAAAAATTGGCCAGATTTCTAGAAATGAGAGCTGCTCCCTCTAAAGTGGGATGGATGCCGTCTCTCCTAACAAGACCAGGTTTTCCCCAGAAGCTTTGCCAATTATCAATGAAGCCCACCTCATTTTTTGGACACCACTCAGACAGCCAGCAATTCAAGGAGAACATGCGGCTAAACATGTCACTCCCGGTCTGATTGGGGAGGGGCCCAGAGAAAACAACAGAGTCCGACATTGTTTTTGCAAAGTTACACACCGATTCAATGTTAATTTTAGTGACCTCCGATTGGCGTAACCGAGTGTCATTACTGCCGACGTGAATTACAGTCTTACCAAATTTACGCTTAGCCTTAGCCAGCAATTTCAAATGTCCTTCGATGTCGCCTGCTCTGGCCCCCGGAAGACAATTGACAATGGTTGCTGGTGTCGCTAACTTCACATTTTTCAAAACAGAGTCCCCAATAACCAGAGTTTGATCCTCGGCGAGTGTATCGTCGAGTGGGGAAAAACGGTTAGAGATGTGAACGGGTTGACGGTGTACACGGGGCTTCTGTTTAGGGCTACGCTTCCTCCTCACAGTCACCCAGTCAGCCTGCCTTCCCGACTGCACGGGGTCTGCCAGGGGGGAACTAACGGCGGCTAAGCTACCTTGGTCCGCACCGACTACAGGGGCCTGGCTAGCTGTAGAATTTTCCACGGTGCGGAGCCGAGCCTCCAATTCGCCCAGCCTGGCCTCCAAAGCTACGAATAAGCTGCACTTATTACATGTACCGTTACTGCTAAAAGAGGCCGAGGAATAACTAAACATTTCACACCCAGAGCAGAAAAGTACGGGAGAGACAGGAGAAGCCGCCATGCTAAAACGGCTAAGAGCTAGTAGCTACGCTAAGCTAGCGGATTCCCAAACAGGGAATCCGACACTAGACAGGCTGTGGAGCAGCACAGGTAACGCACGACAACAGTGCTAAAAAATAAAATAAAAATCCACTGGACAGGCTGTGGAGCAGCACAGGTAACGCACGACAACAGTGCTAAAAAATAAAATAAAAATCCACTGGACAGGCTGCGGAGCAGCACAGGTAACACACGACAACAGTGGTAAAAAATAAAATAAAAATCCACTGGACAGGCTGCGGAGCAGCACAGGTAACACACGACAACAGTGGTAAAAAATAAAATAAAAATCCACTAGACAGGCTGCGGAGCAGCACAGGTAATACACACCGACAACAGTGCCAAAAAACAAAACAAAAATCCACTGAACAGGCTGTGGAGCAGCGCAGGTTACACACGACAACAGTGCCAAACAAACAAAACAAAATCAACTGGACAGGCTGTGGAACAGCACAGGTAACGCACGACAACAGTGGTAAAAAATAAAATAAAAATCCACTGGACAGGCTGTGGAGCAGCACAGGTAACGCACGACAACAGTGGTAAAAAATAAAATAAAAATCCACTGGACAGGCTGCGGAGCAGCACAGGTAACACACGACAACAGTGGTAAAAAATAAAATAAAAATCCACTAGACAGGGCTGCGGAGCAGCACAGGTAACACACGACAACAGTGGTAAAAAACAAAACAAAATCCACTAGACAGGCTGCGGAGCAGCACAGGTAACACACGACAACAGTGGTAAAAAACAAAACAAAAATCCACTGAACAGGCTGCGGAGCAGCACAGGTAACACACGACAACAGTGGTAAAAAACAAAACAAAAATCCACTGAACAGGCTGCGGAGCAGCACAGGTAACACACGACAACAGTGCCAAAAAACAAAACAAAAATCCACTGAACAGGCTGCGGAGCAGCACAGGTAACACACGACAACAGTGCCAAAAAACAAAACAAAAATCCACTGAACAGGCTGCGGAGCAGCGCAGGTAACACACGACAACAGTGCCAAAAAACAAAACAAAAATCCACTGAACAGGCTGTGGAGCAGCACAGGTAACGCACGACAACAGTGGTAAAAAATAAAATAAAAATCCACTGGACAGGCTGTGGAACAGCACAGGTAACGCACGACAACAGTGGTAAAAAATAAAATAAAAATCCACTGAACAGGCTGTGGAGCAGCACAGGTAACACACGACAACAGTGCTAAAAATAAAATAAAAATCCACTGGACAGGCTGTGGAGCAGCACAGGTAACGCACGACAACAGTGGTAAAAAATAAAATAAAAATCCACTGGACAGGCTGTGGAACAGCACAGGTAACGCACGACAACAGTGGTAAAAAATAAAATAAAAATCCACTGGACAGGCTGTGGAGCAGCACAGGTAACGCACGACAACAGTGCTAAAAATAAAATAAAAATCCACTGAACAGGCTGTGGAGCAGCACAGGCAACGCACGACAACAGTGCTAAAAAATAAAATAAAAATCCACTGGACAGGCTGTGGAGCAGCACAGGTAACGCACGACAACAGTGCTAAAAAATAAAATAAAAATCCACTGGACAGGCTGTGGAGCAGCACAGGTAACGCACGACAACAGTGCTAAAAAATAAAATAAAAATCCACTGGACAGGCTGTGGAGCAGCACAGGTAACGCACGACAACAGTGCTAAAATAAAATAAAAATCCACTAGGCAGGCTGTGGAGCAGCACGACAACAGTGCTAAAAAATAAAATAAAAATAAAAACGAAAGCGTTAGCAAGCTAGTTAGCTTGCCAACGCTGATGAAGGTTAGCTGATAAAAGAGCTCCGTCGCGATGCTTCGACCGTTAGAGGTCTTCTTTAGGCGTTGGAGCACGGTGAAAAAGTAAAAAAAAGTAAAAAAGTCTTGAAAAAGACTGTTAATTCAAAGAACTCAAACAGCTCAGTTCAAACAGCTAACAGATACAGCAGAACACCGCTGTGCTCCGGAACCAGAAAAAAGTCCACCCTCCACCACAAGTTAGCTTCACAAACTGTTTACTATTTCCTAAGTAGTTCCTTACCCATTGTAATGCCACCCCCCTTATCCCATACCTCTCTAACTTACCCAATAGTATATCATGATTTATAGTATCAAATGCTTTTTTTTATATCCAAAAACAGCCCTGCGATTATTTTCTTTTCATCAATGCAATGTGTTATTTCTTCAATAGAATCCATTAAAGCAAGTGCTGTGGATCTGTTTTGCCTATCATGTAGTAATCTATGTTTATCGATAAATTTATCCAGTCTATTGCAATACAGTTTTTCTAAAATTTTTGAAAAATGTGGTAATAAAGATACTGGTCTATAGTTGGTGAAATGATGCTTATCACCAGATTTAAACAGCGGTATGACCTTGGCAATCTTCATACTGTTTGGAACGTACCTGTGATTAATGATAAATTGAAAATGTGAACTAACGGTTTTAAAATGAAATTAATTACATCTTTAATCAAGGTCAAATCCAAATCATTGTAGTCTGTTAACATTTTATTTTTAAATTTTCTAAACTCCTGTTTTAGGAGTTGTTAGAAAAGCCTAGTTTAGAAATGTAGCACAATTTTGATCAAGTTGCAAAACTTTAAAAATTGTTAAAAGGTGTTAAATTTATTTCGGATTGAGTCTTTAAAGCATTTAAGTGTTAGTAGTTGCTGCACTCTAATACATTTTTCTCCCTGTAGAGAATCCTTCAACCACAACTGGGCCAAAAGAAACGAAAGAGTTCAGCTGTGTGCACGTGTGCGTCCTGCATTCCACTGGCTGGGCCATTACCAAAGGACGCCACCTGCCTTCCATCCCTCACCGTTCTACGATGCCTCAGTGACTTCTTGTAATACTAATCATCTGTTTTTTTTTTGTTTTTTTTTTTTTTTTACTTTAAAGTCCCAGCTGCCCTGTTTTCAAGTAACACTTTTCTACACTACAGTCTTCTGTTCTTCTCACAGTTATTACAAAGCTCCTGGTGTGATTGTGTGCTTGAAATACAGCCACCCATATTTATTTAGTTCCACAAAGGAAACGCGCAACAATGCACATGTACTGTGCAAATGCAGCGCCCAAGGTCTCTCTCGTTCAGTTTGCTTGTCGGTGTCGCCTGACCATCTTTGCACCGGGAATCACTATGTTACAAAGACTCCAGGGCATGTGTGTGATCTAGAATTTGGGATTGGGGAATGTTCAGCTCGAGCGTTTAAAAAAAAAAAAAAAAAACAGCTTTACTTTCCACTTTGTCAGTTCTTTTGTTTGTGTGGAAATGATCAGTGTGCTGACAAACACATTTATCAGTGATTTTAAGATGGTGCCACAATTTTAATGTCATTTTGCAGATGTGGTGATTCCTTTCTGCTCTACGATTAACCAGTTGTGACTGGTTTACCTCGGTTAATATCTGGTTTAAAGCACTTTAGAATATGCTTGAAGTGGCCTAAAAGCAATTTAAACCAGTTAGAATAATTCTGACCGAAATGTTTCATATTTAAATAGTTTGAATTATTTTACTGTTGCTATACCGCTATTTCAAACTCATACAGAATGTAATAATATCTAATTTACAGCACTATACAATATAGTTGAAGTGGTGTTAATGACTGATTTTTAAGGCAGTTGAAACTATTTTATCTCACATTTAGTCTAAGTACAGTTTCAGTCATTTTACAGCGTAGTGTCCAAGTGG
This sequence comes from Thalassophryne amazonica, assembly GCF_902500255.1. Taxonomy (NCBI): domain Eukaryota; kingdom Metazoa; phylum Chordata; class Actinopteri; order Batrachoidiformes; family Batrachoididae; genus Thalassophryne; species Thalassophryne amazonica. The sequence continues at coordinate 23,982,821 of NC_047106.1, forward strand.
CTAGTGCATTTTGTTTCAAAGCAGAAGGTTCTCAGTTCAAGACCACCTGTGCCCATTCTCCATGTAATGTGGAGTTGCATTAATAAGTGCATCTGGCATAAGACCTCCCAACATGTAGATCCATACCTGATCCCCTGTGTCAACCCTGAGCAAACACAAAAAAGGTAGCCGAATGAGCTATCTACAGTATGTATACACACCGGCTACTTTCTTAGGTACATCTTGGTAGTACTGAGTTGGACCTCCTTTTGCCTTCAGAACTGCCTGAGTTGTTCATGGCATAGATTCAACAAGCTGTTGGAAACCGTCCTGAGTGTTGTTGGTCTATATTGACATAGTAGCGTCGCACAATCGCCCATTCATCCAGTCTGCTCATTCTCTGACCTCTGACATCATTTCCGTCCACACAACTGCCGCTCACTGGATAGCTTCTCCTTTTTTCATACCATTCTCTGTAAACCTTAGAGATGGTTGTGCATGAAAATCCCAGTAGATCAGCAGTTTCTGAAATATTCAGACCAGCCCATCTGACACCAACAGCCATGCCACGTTCAAATAGCCATGACATGTTCAAGTCACTTAAATCCCTTTTCTCCCCCATTCTGATGCTTGGTTTGAACTTCAGAAAGTTATCTTCACCACATCTAGGTGTCTAAATGCATTGAGTTGCTGCCATGTGATTGACTGATTAGGCATTTGTGTTAATCAATTGAACAGGTGTACCTAATAAAATGGCGTGTGTATAATACAAAAAAGTCAGATTTAAAGCAGAATTGAATGCGTCAAACCAATGATGCAGTGCATGGGGAAAGTATTCACAGTGCTTCACGTTTTCCACATTTTGTGTTATAGTCTTGTTCCAAAATGTAGTAAATTCATTTTATCCCTCAAAATTCTGGCCACAACACCCCATAATGGCAACATGATTTTTTTATTTTGCAAATTTATTAAAACTAAAAAACTTGTCACATGTACATAAGTATTCACATCCTTTGCTCAGTACTTTGTTGATTCACCTTTAGCAGCAATTACAGCAACAAGTCTTCTTGAATATGATGCCACAAGCTTAGTGCATCTATCTTTGGGCAGTTTGGCTCATTCCTCTTTGCAGCACCTCTCAAGGTCCATCAGGTTGGATGGGGGTGTCGATGCACAGACATTTTCAGATCTCTCCAGAGATGTTCAATCAGATTCAATTCTGAGCTCTGGCTGGGCCACTCAAGGACATTCACAGAGTTGTCTTGACTGTGTGCTTGGGGTCATTGTCCTGCTGAAAGATGAACCGTCACCCCAGTGTGAGGTCAAGAGCGCTCTGGAGCAGGTTTTCATCTAGGATGTCTCTGTACATTGCTGCATTCATCTTTCCCTCAATCTTGACTAGTCTCCCAGTTCCTGCCAGTGAAAAACATCCTCACAGCATGATGCTGCCACCACCATGCTTCACTGTAGGGATGGTACTTGGTTTCCTCCAAACATGATGCCTGGCATTCACACCAAAGAGTTCAATCTTTGTCTCATCAGACTAGAGAATTTTTTTTTTCTCCTGGTCTGAGAGTCCTTCAGGTGCCTTTTGGTAAACTCCAGGTGGGCTGCCATGTGCCTTTTACTAAGGAGTGGCTTCTGTCTGGCCACTCTACTATACAGGCCTGATTGGTGGATTGCTGCAGAGATGGTTGTCCTTCTGGAAGGTTCTCCTCTCTACACAGAGGAATGCTGGAGCTCTGACAGAATGACCATTGGATTCTTGGTCATCTCCTTAATTAAGGTCCTTCTCCCCCAATCGCTCAGTTTAGACATGCGGCCAGCTCTAGGAAGAGTCCTGGTCAATCCAAACTTCTTCCATTTATGAATGATGGAGGCCACTGTGCTCATTGGGACCTTCAAAGCAGCAGAAATGTTTCTGTCCCCTTCCCCAGATTTGTGTCTTGAGATAATCCTGTCTCAGAGGTCTGCAGACAATTCCTTTGACTTCATACTTGGTTTGTGCTCTGACTGTCAACTGCAGGACCTTATATGTATACAGGTATGTGCCAGTCCAAATCATGTCCAATCAACTGAATTTACTCCAGGTGGACTCCAGTTAAGCTGTAAAAACATCTCAAGCTTCATCAGTGGAAACGGGGTGAACTGAGCTCAATTTTGAGCTTCATGGCAAATAATAATAATTTTATTAATTTATATAGCGCCAAATCACGAGTAATCGCCTCGAGGCGTTTCACAAACATTTAAAAGCAGAATAAAATTAAATAAGATTAAAACACAATAAAAAAAAAATTACCATAAAAAGGTAAAATAAAATAAACGAATAAAAAAAAGACACACAGTCATATAAAATACTAATGATAAAACAGGGAGAACAAATGTGTCTTCAGCCTGGCTTTAAAAGTCTCCACAGAGTCCGACTGTCGTATCAGCGCAGGCAGATCATTCCACAGACCTGGGGCGCGGTGATAGAAAGGTCTGTAACCCGCTGACTTTTTCTTCATCCTCAGGACATACAATAGTCCTGCACCCTGTGAACGCAGAGCCCTAGCCGGTACATAGGACTCAACCAGGCCGGCCAGATAGGAGGGTGCCAGCCCGTGAACAATTTTATAGGCCAATAGTAATACTTTAAAATCTGATCTCAGAGACCGGAAGCCAGTGAAGGGATGCCAGAACCGGTGTAATATGGTCAAACCTTCTGCTTCGTGTCAGAAGTCTGGCAGCAGCATTTTGAACCAGTTGAAGACCCCTGATGCTGGACTGTGGTAAACCAGAAAACAAAGCATTACAATAGTCCAATCTAGAAGAAACAAAAGCATGAATCGGAGTCTCAGCATCAGCCATAGACAGGATAGAATGAATCTTTGCTATATTTCTTAGATGAAAGAAAGCAGTCCTTGTAATGTCCCTAATGTGGAGGTCAAAGGACAACGTAGGATCAAAAATTACCCCAAGGTTCCTCACTTTGTCAGTATGATGTATAACACATGAACCTAGGCTAAGCGCTAGCTGATCAAATTGATGCCGATGTCTTGCTGGACCAAGAACCATCATTTCAGTCTTATCAGAGTTCAAAAGTAGAAAGTTGTTAGACATATCCAACTTCTCACCTCTGCGAGACAGTGCTGAAAAGATTTTATGTGGACAGGATTTCCAGCAGCTATCGGCATATACAACTGAGTGTCATCAGCATAGCAATGAAAAGCAACCCCAAAAGGCAAAGGCTGTGAATACTTACGTATATGTGATTTCTTAGTTTTTATTTTTAATCAATTTGCGCAAAAAAAAAAAAAAAAAAGTCAAAACCTGTTTCACATTATCATTGTGGGGTATTGTGCTTAGAATTTTGAGGGGGAAAAATGAATTTAATCCATTGTGGAGTAAGGCTGTAACATAAAATGTGGGGAAAAGTGAAGCGCTATGGTTACTTTCTGGATACACTGTACACAGCTGCCAAAATAATTAAAATTATGTTGAAGTCTATATTGGAGATACTGTTTTGTAAAGTATTCTGTCAGGAATATATTGGTTTAAAGTGCCTTTTAAAATGGGATACAAACTGCTTATAAATGGCTTCAAATCAAAGTTAAAACTGGCTTAAATGCAAATGAGCAGGATTTTGAAAACCACCAATTTTGACTGGTATTAATACATAATATTAATTTTTTTTTTTTAAGGGTTGTTTGGGGAAAATTTACAAGTATTGTCAGTTTCTATCTAGTTTGACATTTTAACACTGGTTTTCTATCTAAAGTCAGCTGCTAGTCATACAATTTTGAATGTTTGAAATGTCCAAAAACCAACTGGTTTAAAATAGTTTTAATCTGTCTAAAGTTGAAATAAGATTTTTAATTCCTTTTCAAACCATATAGTGGCTGTTTTTTGAGCACTGGGGAACCAGGTTTAAAATGGCTACATTTGGGGTGGGGAAACCAGTTTGGCCTGTTTAAAATAAATGGATATTTTTGGTTTTCAAGCAAATAATGTGAAGATAAATTTGCTGTTTGAGAAACTAATGGGCTTAAAAAAAACTTTCTGGTAATTTTCAGGCACAACAAATTGATTAATTCCTCTCCACGTTGGGTTTTGATTGAAGGTCTACAACATTTTGTTGACTTTATTTTCACACCTCCTTTTAATTTTTACACCTCAGCTTGCAGCTGTAGGTGGAGATCATGTCGAGGTTCAATCTGTGCTTTCAAAAACTGACTTGTGTTGTGGGAGACCTAATCTGGGATCCATGCTGTCACTCTCTGGACTACAGATCTGCTGCGAGTGAAGCGGTTTTTGAAATAGTTTGCTGTTGTATCATTTCATTAATGCAGTCCTTAATTATGACGTGGTTGCGTTGCAGAATACAGTCCGTGTCGATGCAGGCTAGATGTGAATAACAGCGGCCTTCATCATTTCATCTGGTGTTGGTGTGAATGGACGTAGCTGACATGAATATATTAAGGTTCATTTGGACTTTTATGGTTTCTTACTCTGTTGCTGTTCTTGGCTTTATCACTGGAGAGTTAAGGTGGGCTGACGTGCGCCGTTTGCACAATGGCAACAAAAATGTGTTGCCGATTAAAATGGGCCCAAAAAAAGACTGATTTCTGCCACTTTTATGACATTTCATACAGTGAATGAAAAGTGTTTGTTTTGATGTGGGTCATAGTCCCGACTAGTCACTACATTTCAGTCATCGTAGACAATGTTCCTTTGGGAATCACATCCATTTCCTCTTGTCTTCATTTCACGGCAGTCATACACCTTTTCAAACTAATATGGGTCACCATGTGTCTTAAAATCGTGTCAAAATTTGTAGCCAACACGTCCAGTAAACACTGAGGTGATGCATCAAAATAAATGTAATTTCTCACATCTCCACGAAGCAGCAGATTTCTGTTTTGTAGCGATGGATGTGCAAGTCCAGCTAACTGTCGTTTTATTGTTTCATAACTTTTCTTATAAGGGTGCAGAGGGTTTCGGCCTGTTCTGTCCACACGTGCTGCTCCGTCTATTTTAGAAAGTCATGACTCTTTCTGTGCATCCTGTGACTTACAATTGCAGGTACTTTCCATTGCAGTTTTGGGAAATACTTTTTTTTTTTTAATCACCAGAGAATCCATTTCATGATTCATTACAGTATGTTTGCGTAGGCTATATCAATATTGGGAGTAAAAAATTTACTACGCTGATGTTTACGTAAAAAATGGCAATGATTCCTCACATTTTGATATTGAACACTTATGACAAAGACATAATTGACGGTTGATGTTTTACAGTTTAAACATAAATATAACCAAATAATGTATGTATGCTGCCTTCAGTTAGAGTGGCAGTTGCTGTGTTGCATCACTCAACATTTGCATAAAGTAGACTCCTAGTCTATTTTGGCCCCACTTAGCTGGCAGCATAGTAGCTACTTGTATCACTGACTGAAAATGAGTGGCATCTGGTTACTTTGCCTTTGTTTCTTGTTAGCTAATGTGACCAAGGGGCGATAAGGGTCCCAGCCATGTTTGATGGCATTGTAAACAATAGCTTATGTAACAAACTCTGTAATGACACATTTTCCAACAGCCAGTATTTTTTCTCATTGTTTATTTAGTAAAATAAATGTTTTCATCCCAGCAAAAAAATAACGCATATCCCAGTATGTTCATGAAAAGCTCACACATGTCGGTTGGTCTCTAGTTTTTTTTATTATGCGCCTTTTCAATTCACATTTTTCCATTGCGTAATTGAAAGCTAATGAAAACCTGCGTAGCAGTGGTGTTGGTGAGGGTGTTGCTTTTTCAACAGGAAGAAATGTGAAACAGAATGAGTGTGGAGGGGGCGTCATTGATAATGCATCACCTCAGTGATTTGTCAGGTGTTTCAACTAGCTAATTTTGAGGTAAACATATCTCTCACACTTGCTGAGAGTATGTTGTACATCAGACAAGATGGTGAATTTTTATCGGTTTGAAATGAGATGTTCTGTTGAAGATCTTATCCTTGAATTGATAATCGGGTGCAACAATTTTTTATTTTTATACTGCTGCTGGACGCGACGTCCCGTTGAACACTTATCTAGGATTCGGCTCCATGTTGCGCTACAGCGTGCCATGAATGAACTTTGTTTGGCAGATGGTGGAGAAATAATTTTGTGTCCAGTCTTGACTGAAGCTTCGTCGGCTCTGTTTGAGAATAAAGACAAATCATTCTGAAGCGTCAAATAAATCCAAACGAGGTTGTAAATGGTGAGCAGTGATGCCATTGTGTGCTGTAAATGTCCATTTCTTTCCTTTATTCATTGCCTTTTCTTTGGATTCTGAATATGATTATTAAGCTGTAAGAATACTGTAGTATTATACGTGAAGCATTCTTAATTGCTAGGCATAGAAATCGCTTGTGGTCAATCTTTGCAATGTTGTATAAAACAAAAGCAAAATGATTTTTAAAAACGTGAAAAATTAAGAAAATGAATGGGGGAAATTATCAGTCAGAGGCCAAGGTAAAGAACTCTCTTTGTTTGCTTGTTTTTTAATTAGCAACTTATCACTGTGTGATATTTTGTACATCATATTAAGCTGTAATCAAACTATTTCCTGTAACTACAAGGGACTAGAGACCTGCTTTTTATTAATTTTGTTTTATTATATATTTTTGAACTGCATTCTAGCTTGTATCAAAGGACTTCTTTTGTTTACGGGTCCCCCTCCCCCTTGTTGTATGTCATTGAGGAAGAAAAAAAAAAAGAAAATTTTTGTACAGTGAATGTGGGTGATGGATTCTTTCTTTTGAAGTGACTGATTTTCAGAATGCGCTTCATACTGAAGGCTGAAAAAGCAACTCGAAGGATTTTATTTATTTAGCACAAAGGTGTACTTTAAATTAATTAACCTCAAATACACTGGAATTAAGGCTGCATCCAACAAGAAGCAAAATTAATATAATTGGAGCATTATTTACAACTCAAAGGCCACATTAGCAAGCAGAAGTTAACAAGCCAATATTATTGTAATTGGAAAAAACTCAACTGCATCTTGTCACCACTGAAGACTATCGTAGGTAAGATAAACTTGAAATGTGATAACATCATTTGTAAAAAAGCCTTAGATTTGGCTTACTGACCTGCCGTTACTGTTCTTATTTTCTGGCACAATCCAAACAGGTGCTGAGTAGTATGGAAGTTATATTTCCTTTTTTGTTCCAGAACATGGACGGGCTCAATACACACATAAGTTCCGCATTCGACAGTAAGGATACTGTCCAATGCGGAAGAGAACAGTAGCTAGCATCTGTGGGAATATGTGTTATCTTAATATCTTTAGTATCCATATTCGGCAGTAAACTGCATATATTTAAACATCCTTATGGTCATTTATTATGTTACTGCTCTACGACATTAATCTGACAGAGACTGGATATTTTAAATTACCTTGTGAAAAATCTTATGTCATCAGTAGCGGCAAATGGCTCCAAACAACTTGCTGCTGATTATCTCCTTAATTTGTTTTCAGAGCCTTGCTATTTGTGCATGGAGTTCTTCATTGTGTTCAAGAGATAAAAACAATGCAGACTGATGTGGAAATATCCCGCCCCAGTACTGTGCCTGTAGCGCTGGATTTGTGTTGGGTCACTGCGTGGTTGACATTTACCTTCATGCTGTGTCCTGCCACCTGCTCTGCAGTGTGACTGTCCATCATTCAGTCTACAGGAGCAGCTTGGCACATGTAGGTGTGCTATCTTGTGGTCATAGATGATGGTGCAGTATTTTTTTAACATAAGTTGTTGGATATCCCAAACTATTCAGGAAAAAAGTAACCTATACTCTGAGACATGGTATATGAAGTAAACTACAGTATAAAATCACTGTGTAATGAACACAGTCCTGCCAAGGTACAAGCTCCTGTCGGCCACATTAAGTGATCTTTGGAGAGTGCGTACCTACCCCAACCAACAGAGGGTAGTCACAGTCCATCCATGCTTTATGTGACACAGCAAAGGTCGTGTTTGGGAACATGCATAGGTGCTGCACACTACCACATCCACCATACCACAGAGCCAAGTTACCATGTACAGTAGATCACCCCAACGTGTTTCACAAGAGTGAGGTCAAACTTTCCCCAGCCCCTGAGCAAACAAGGTGCCAACAGGGGTAAGGAGAAACTCCCTCATGCATTTTTTGATTTTGATTACAGGAAGAAAACTCGAGCAGACCAGACTCGATAGGTTGACCGTCTGCTTCGGCCAACCACTAACAGTGACAACAGAGCATAACAAATGTGAAACGTGCAAAGCCAGATCGTAACAACCTGAAGACTCAACCCCCCCCCCCCCCCCCCCCCCCAAAAAAAAAACATCCTAACAGCAAGCGGGGTCATGGGTTGCAACCACAAGAAACCGGTTCATCAACACCCCTCGAAAGAAACCGTCTTGGTGGATGGACTCCGATCATCATCATCATCTTTCTTCGATGCGTCCTCAATATATGAGTGAGTGATGTTCGACGCACATTTTCTCCCCTGATCAGCGTCCACAGGTGAAGGCAGAGTGACATGGCAGCTGACAGGTGGAGGGGGACAGGTGGGATATTATTGCATTAAGTAGCCCTCCCAAGGTTTGAGGGTGTGATTTAGATCACCATGGAAACAGTGTTTTATTAAGAAGTATGTGGTAATGAGGCATCTTGGTGTATACAGTATGTAGCACAAATCTATTGTTGTTTGCTGCAACTTGCTCACATATTCGTGTCATTTGTGTATGAGCTAGTTCTTGCAAATAACCTGAATTTTCTTGCTATTTGCGCATATTCGACAGACTGAAACCTCATTTTATCTTTGTTGTGGGTTCATTTTCACATGTTCTGTGGATGTGAAACCTCTTTGCCCACAATGTTTGAAAAAACAACAAAAAAGCACTGAATAGAAGTTGGTTCTACATTCTTGGGTTAAAATTTTAGTGTGTTAAATGTGCTTGGAGAACATCTTAAGGAACACGTGATACTGTGGAGTGAAGTTCTGGAACAAAAAACAAGTTTAAATCATGATTTCTCTCCTTTTTTTCTTTCCGTTTTTTTTTTTTTATTATTATTATTTTTGCACACCAGGAAATTTTGAATTCTGAAATCATTCTGCATGTTTTCAGCCCTAGGTGGCACATTACAGCATACATCATACATCTTGCTGCAATTTGCAGAGAACGTTTTCTGTAAAATATCTTTTAATATGATTCCAGGGATGGTAATTCAAAGATTGAATTTTTTTTTTTTCTCTCCAATCAGTCAGCCAAAATGTCACAGATGTGAGGAATTTTTTGAACCCTGGCGATCTTGGAATGTCCTTAAATATAGCAAAGACTGAGGTCCTTGTTTGTACCCCTGACGAGTTTGTTCCCACTGTGGTTGGGAATCTTGGTTCTCTGGCCCCTTTTGTTCGCTCAGCAGTGAGGAACTTGGGTGTTACGTTCGATCATTCCCTCAATTTTGACGCGTATGTTACCCGCCTGGCACAGTCTTGTTTTTTCCATTTGTGCAATATTGCCCGTCTGCGCAGCATTGTCTCGGGCGGAGATGGAAATGATCATGCATTTGTGTCATCACGTTTGGATTACTATAACTCTATTTTTTTTAGCCTTAGCAAGTCCTCTTTGGACCGCTTACAAACTGTTCAGAATGCAGCTGCGCGGCTGCTGACAAGGTCATCAAAGAGGTCACATATAACCCCAATCCTCTCCTCCTTGCACTGGCTCCCCATCCATTTCAGACTCCAATTTAAAATTCTAGTACTGACTTTTAGAGCTCTGCATGGTCAAATGCCATCTTATATCACCGAGCTATTACATCCATATGTGACAAGTAGGTCGCTGAGGTCTTCGGACCTGGGCCTATTGGTTGTGCCTAGGACAAGCCTGAAGACCAGGGGAGACTGTGCTTTCGAGGTGGTGGCACCTAAAATGTGGCATGCATTGCCTTTGGACCTACGCTCCGTGGACTCTGTTGAAACATTTAAAGTGAAGCTAAAGACCCTTTTGTATAGGCTGGCTTTTACCTAGTTTTTATTGGTTTTATGTTTCTGCTGTTTTTAATTTCTCTGTTCTTATGTGAAGCACTTTGTGATTTCTATCTTGAAAGGTGCTATATAAATAAACCTTACTTACTTACTCTTTCGCTGCCATCTTGGCCTTAGACCAGGACTAACAGACTTAAATGCCACATCAAATGGGAGGTCTAAACTTTAGACCTTTGGAATAAAGTTAGATGGGTCAAGTTGCATTACGTTTACTCCCTGAGCACATCACCATTTTAAGTCTTTGACTAAAGTTTGAATACTAAGCCTCTTCCCAACAATGTACACTCTAGAGTCCAGGCTGCTACCAAATGCTTTTGAGTTTTCCTTTTCAAAGCCTGCTTACTTTCAAAAAAGGAAAAAAGAAAAAAAGAAATTACAATCTTTTCATTTTTACCAGAGGCTAAAATGTGGCTATCGGGTATTGCGAAGACTTTGCACAGACCTTGGACAAGTTCAAAGATGGGTAACCTTCACCTGTTCTAAGGGGTCGAAAGGGGTCTTTCTATACACTCTTTTATTGATTACATATATAAGGGGTGGGTAGTTGCAGCTAATATCTAGTGTTTTGATGTCATCTCATCTGCACTATTTCTTTTTCATTGTTTTTTCAGTGTACCCTTTAGGCCAGGTCAAAATATGATTTGATAAGTTGACATGTTACAACATATATATTCACGAGCATAAATTACATTTTTTTCATTTGATTAATTTTCTATACCCACTTTTTCTGATGAAGGGTCACAGGGGGCCCGGAACCTATCCCGGCAGGTGGGGTACACCCTGGACAGGATTTCAGTCTGTCGTAGTAAATTACATTTTGAGGAGTCAAAATTAGATTTACATAGTGATGCATCACTAAATAATATTATTATTATTACTATTTCCTGATCTCACAGTCAGAGGACACCACTGTAGTTTAATTAATGCTTCTCTGAACCATCATCTTCATAATTCTGCAAAAGTGGACCTATTATGCTTTGAGGTGTCTGAAAATCATTACTGATTTCACAGTTATGTGAATGAACATCTTGATGCTAATCTGATGATCACCATAATTTATATTTCCGAGCTCAAAGTTGATTATTACTACTTGTGTTTTTCTGACTGTAGTTGTGCATTTACAAAAGGAAAGTTTCAGAGAAAATATCAGGAAAATATGCACATGGTCGTATTTTGTCGTTGTCTGTACACAGCGCCCTCTTGTGGTGGTATTGTCAAAACGGATCACTGAGAGAGAATGAAAATTTTAGAAAAATTACTCTTTGACCATAAGATGTTCCTCCTCAGAGACCTACAGGATCAGGGTCAGAGTGATGTTTTTTGGGGAAAGCCCACAAACAAGCTGTGTGACGTTGGGCTATAAACATAAAACTGATTTTTCAGTTTATTATTATTATTATTTTTTTTAAGGACCAACATGATCCCATCTCCTTCTGTCCTTTTTTTGTCCTATGACCATTAGATTAGTCCAGTGTGAGGTCAAAGTCCCACTGACAGAGGGTATTGTGTGTTGTGGCAGTGGCGGCTCCACAGCTTTTATTCTTGGTGGGGCCGAGTGGAAACTTAATTATTTTCTTTCATGGTAGGATGGAAGACTTTGTAATAAATGTGTAAATATGCATTTTCAAGTAAATGTCAAGTGGCTATAATTTACATGCTGTTAATTCATACCCACAATGAATAAAACTAACAAACATAAATGCTTAAAATTACTTTAAAAAAATCCTTTTTTGCCAAGAAAAATTGGTCTGAAAAAAAAAAACACATGAAAGATTAAAAGCAAAACATTCATTGCCAGAATCCTCAGTGTCTGGTTGAGACTCTGATGACATGCTGTGCATTCCGTCTTGCTCCAATTAAAACAAAACAAAAAACAACAAAAAAAAAAAACTGAAGCACTTCAACATTCATAAGATGTCTCAGTTTTACAAAAAAAAAAAAAAAAACACGCCAAATATGCCACCAAAATTATACACACTGCAAACATGCCAAATATTTCTCAAATCTCTCAAAATACCAAAACTCTAATTGCTGTTTGTACACCTGAAATGTGTGCGTACGAGACAGAGGAAGAGAGAGATATACAGAGAGACAGACGCTGTCTCTCTGATGGGTCACGCTTCTCTAAACTACTTATTATGAGATGTTAAATCGCTCATAAACATACTTTTACAACTGCAAACAAGAAGGAAAGAACATGGAACTGTTTTACCCAGCCATGACAATGTAAACATGACAAATAATTACTTTTTTAGACGGCTTCAAATGGTTTCTCCAGTTCGTTCGCACGTGTGCACAGCTCTGGCTGGTGCACTCCTCTGTGATTCAGGAAGATTAGAGCCATTTTCAGCACACAACTTGCAGAGAAAATGATTACTCTGCCACAAAGTATTTATTTTATATATGCAGCATCCAGTACAGAGCGCATGGCTGCAGGTGGAACAAAGCATGCCATCCAGCTGGGAGCACAGCAGGTGGAATCATTATGATGACGCACGTGCAAGTGCATGGATCAAAGTCCTGCAATACGCAGTGATCAAGGATCACTTCCTCAAACGTTTTGAACTGTCAGATGCTGAAAGGGGCAGCAGGCTCTTCTGTCTGCAGAAGATTGAGGACAGCAAGCCCTTCAGAGCTTATGGACAGAATGCTACAGCTCTGGCTGGACTTTTTGTTCAGCAACTCTCTCCTCATGTGCACAGCACTGACCAACACCACGATCACAGGCTGCCGTGCGCTGGTGGAGAGGCTGACAAATTCTTCCTGGAAGGCCAGCACCACGGCATGACCGGCAGCTCTCGCCACATCACACGCAGCGGCAGAAGCCCCACACCACACACACACACACCAGCACCACCGTGGAGGAGCTGCAGCTCCTCCAACAGAAGTGCTCAAAAACCGGCTTTTGCACTGTGTGAAAACATTGAGCTGGTTGAACGAAGTCAAACAAAAGGTTAACATTACAAAAACTAAGCAAACGATAAGAAACCGTCAAGAACGACAGCAAAATGGAATACAGACGAATTGAGGTTTTCGTTACCCTTCGTTCAAATTTTTCGACAGTTTAACAATCCTGATGAAGTGACCGCTGCAGGAACAAAGCTGAGCGAAGGTTAAACGATGCAAACGAACGTCAACGAAAGTCCATATTTCTTGTTTTGTTTGGGCTTTGTTGCCCTTCGTTAAGTGTCGTGTGACCGGGCCTTTACATATGTCACACAGCTTTTAAATCAGGTGTTTCAAGGCTACGTTTAGCGCATAGTACGCTGGCGATCCTCTTTAAAAAGGCTCATGGAGAAGCTCTGGAGGAGGAGGAGGGGGAGGAGTTGACTTCACTCCCCCAGGCAGTGTAAGAGGAGCTGCATCGGGTACAAGATAAAGGAGCAAGCTCCCTGACCTGAGGAGGAGAGAGGTAAAGAAGGGAGGAGGGAACCGTCTGGAAGGCAGGAGTCAGGGGGAGGCGGGCAGCTGACGTCACTAAAGTTACTGACAGCTGATTGGCTGAGGGGTTGTCAGTCTGGTGACTTCCTGCTCAGCTTGTAGATCAGAGGAGAGGGAGGAACCCTCACACAGCTCTCTCTCTCTCTCTCTCTGCAGAGCAAAAAAAAAAAAAGGACTGAAGTGAGGCTGAAACTGAAAGAGGGTAAGAGTCACTGAAGGAGTGCTGTTCTCCTTCAGTCTCAGTTTCCTGTTTAAGGAGGCCATTTTGTAACTCAGACTGGAGAGGAGCACAACAAAGTTTGGCATTGTTTTGGTTCCTTCTAGGGAGTTTCATAATCCAAGCCTGGACTTTCTCCCTTGCACAACAACGAGGAGGAGGAGGAGGAAGGAGGAGGAGGAGGAGAGCTGCAGGTAAAGTGAAGTCTGTCTTTGGGTTTGGTGTCATGCTCGGACTGTAAGAGAAGTTAAGTTTGACAACAAAGCTTGAAGAAAGGAGGGATAAAAAGCAGCCACTTTCTGGAAAGGGATTTCTTCTTTGATCCAGAGGGAGGAGGTGTGTCCAGCGGGAGTCCATAGTCCTGACTCTGGTCGTCACTGCCTGTTTGAATGAGTGTGTGACCTCCTCAGGAGCCTCTCTCAGGACTCTGATGGCCAACGCCAGCCCCTGTATGCCCTCAGGGCCCCTGGTCTTCTTCCCTCCTGGGGGGTCCCCACCTTCAGGTGTGATCCAGCATGGCTCCACCCTGGTCATCCCTCCTTTGCCTGTTCACAGGGGGTCCTCCCTGATGGACCTGGGTCCAGGACCCGGTGGGACTCCCATGCCCCCTGGGCTGCCGACGGCAGGGGTGTCCTTCATCATCCAGATTGGACTGACCAGGGAGTCGGTCCTGATGCCTCAGACTGCTGACCTGGCCTATGTCAAACAGATGGCCTGCTCCATTGTGGACACCAAGGTATGAAGCGTGTCTGCAAGAAACCTTTAGTTTTAGTTCTGTGTGTTGTCTTTTTTCCAGCTCAAATATAAAGTAGAATGGCTCACAGAGCTTACATACCTCTGCCAAAGCTGATTAATCCTTCAAGTTTGCCTTGACATGAACATTATGGCATTGTCCAAGGGTTTCCCGCGTGCGTTCATTCTCACTTGTTAATATGATAACTCAAAAACTATCACTGTTCACAATTGTCTTGTAATTTACCAAATTAAAAGTGAGCATGAGGACAAGCTGTTTAGATATTAGTTAACTTTGATCATGCATTTATATTTATATATACGAGGTCTGTCCATAAAGTATCGTACCTTTTTATTTTTTTTTAAACTATATGGATTTGATTCATATGTTTTCACGTCAGACAAGCTTGAACCCTTGTGCACATGTGTGAGTTTTTCCACGCCTGTGAGCACGCCTTGTGGAAGGAGTGGTCCCGCCCCGTCGTCGGATTTTCATTGTCTGGAAATGGCGGAATGTTTTGGGGGTTTTTTTTTCCATCAGAATTTTTTCAGAAGCTGTTAGAGACTGGCACCTGGAAACTATTCGAAAAATGTGTCTGGCTTTCGGTGAAAATTTTATGGGCTTCACAGAGAATAAGGACTGGTAGTACAGCTTTAAGGACCCCTTTAAGGACGCTCAGCGCGCCACGCTCCGAGCTGCGACGACACGGCACAAGCCACCGGACCATTTCTGAGCTGATGGCTCTGTGGATACGAGACCGTCGTGTGCTCTTTCTCTGGTTATCACAATCATCTGGGTTGTCTGCCACCTGCTGGGCCCCTCTGGCTTTGTTGCAGGCAGGAGTGCCGAAAAGGGGAGAATAAGGAGAAGGATTCTAGGGGCCCATGGCTGATAAGGGCCCAGAGAGGCCTCTAATACAATAAGTGAAGTGCGCAACGCATCTGCGCATGCGTGGGTCAAACGGGGGCAAAAATCCCAACTACCAAACTCACACCGCTCCCATTGAATTTCGTATACAGTAGCATTAGCTGACTGTGAAATTTAAGGCTTACAGGGATTGTTTCAAAGGCTTTAAGCCTTAAGCGACGCATACAATAACGACAGGTGCGCACTGTGCTGTTTGCAAATGCTCGAATGGAATTTATAGGCTTGAAAGTTGGCTGAAAACACACAATTGTGTGGACTTGGCGGAGCTTTGCAAAGACAAAGAAGAAGAAATGTGGTCGTAAACCTCTGTTCATTCTACACAATTTCCCCACAGAAAAGAAAGATCCAGACGGACGTAAAAGACGAACTCAAATTGTAAGTTTCTTGCACACATTTATTTTGTCAATATCCTGAAACTGTGCCAAATTATAATGTGGCTGATGACGCCGTCTTCATGCATCGGCTTATGACTGTAATGTTGCGCCATGAATGACGTGGCGCGTAATATTGTAACATTGACATGTTCTATAAACAAATTGCACGCATGCACATATTGTATGTCTGTCAACTTATCAAAACAAACGTGACACCAAAGAGGTTATATGTGAGACTCACCTTCCTTATAGTCATTATGAAGCCGGTGGAGTAGCGATTTCTCATCCCTGCTTAGCAAATATTCTGCAATATCCACAGTTTCAGACCCTGGACTTCGTCTAACCATCCGTCAGTTGCCTTCAAGGGGTCAGAAATTTGTTTGGCTTCAACTATCAACAAGGACCGGTCATTTTCGACAGCAGCGCTCTCTTCCTCCTTTGTCGGCAACAACAGTAGTTTCTGTAGAGATGCAGCACACGCAAGGGCAGCCAGCTCTTCTTTCCATTTCTGTCCACTTCCGTACGTAGTCCTGGTTGTAACAGGCAATCTGCGGATCTTACAAAAATCCTTTTAATCGTCAACTTTCCAGCGGTTGAAATGATCCAAATCACAGCACTCCTCACTGCTTTCCGCCGTCATAGCTTGTGGATTGGTAGTCGAAAAATTTAGCCTAGAGATGTGCACTTTGCGTATTATAATACTAACAAAATAATACAGTGGTGGCCCAGCAAGCTTTCTTTTCATGGGGCCCATAATCCCTGGCGGCGCCCCTGGTTGCAGGGGAGTAATCTTATATAAACATTCATGATGAAAATTAGGAGCAGGTGTGGCTGAAATTTTATGTAACTTGTAACTTATGAGCTATATAAAAGTATGAATATATTCATCAGTGTATATTTTTTTCTAAAGATGTCTGTGATGAATTTAAGGAGTTGGATTTAAGTGTGACAAAGAAAGAACTGTATTTTAAGGTTTTATTGTGGACCTGATCACATTCCTGACTTCAGATTGTTGGAGGAACAAACAAAATACAGACCAAATGTAATTTTAATGCTGACATTTCTTCCAGTTGTTGATTAGTGGTTGAGCTTCAGCCTCACTTTGGTAAATCTTCTGATTTACAAACTGCACAATGTTTCTGCTGCAGCTTCGTACACTCCAAACCGCCGAGGCAGCTTTATCCCCTCCACAAACCAGTCTCTCCAGACTCCAGCAAGTGTCACAGAGCTGCTAAACAAACTCAGATCAGTTTTCATCAGTGATGCTCGGACACTTTTTGCTGTGTTTTTTTGTTTGCTTAATTTTCTACTTTTCATCAGTGAAGCTCTGACACTTTTTCTTGTCCTTTCCTTTTCCTAGTTTTGTTGTTGCTGGATGGACCAAACAAATGAGTAATTGGAGTCTTTGCTGGTGCTTAATTGTCTGCATGACCTGTGAGTGTGTTTGTGTGAATGCGTGAATGTGAGGCATACTTGTAAAGCGCGTTGAGCATCTGATGCAGATGGAAAAGCGTCATATAAATGCAGTCCATTTACCATTTCTTGTTTGTCATTTTCTTTCATTCCCAAATCCTAGGTCTGGTGGCCTGGAAGCTCACTTTTTAAATTATATTTTCTTCGCAGTCACGCCTTTGAGTGCTGTACTTGTCAATGGTGTCATAAGAGAAAACTCTTTTACCACAGACTGCTGAAAAGGAAATACGTGGTTGTCAGTGGGACACCTGTATTAGAGATCTAAACAAACATAACACTGCTTTTTTGCCAAACATGAAAATTGTGATTTTATGATTGCTTACATTATGTTATTATTAAAATTATTATATCATTATCATGATATTATTGTTTCCTGTAGGGTTTTATTGGCAGCATGGGCAGACTAACAATAATAATAATTTATTATTAATATAAATTAGAAATACATTATGTAATAAATGTTTTTAAAATGTCTTCAAAAGTGGACCTTTATTCTAACAATGGAGTGGTAGGGGTAGGTCATTCCACCCCTCACCTCTCTGGCTACACACCCGTATTGTCTCTGTCAACAGCCACAACAATGATAAACACTTTATTTTATATGGAAATTGCTACCAAAGTGGCTTGTAAGAACTGTATATCACATATGCCCTCCATCAGAAACGGACCTGGTGGGTATTTTAAGTGAAGAAGACTGAAATGTTTTTAAAACGGGCACCATGGCAGTTCAAGTCGGTGCCTGTTGTCACTCCCCGTTTATGAAACAGATCA